>NC_057743.1:10883139-10918108 GCF_004010195.1 Chiloscyllium plagiosum | reverse complement strand
ATGCTACTTTCTCCCCACCCCCACCCTCCTCTAGCTTATCTCTCCACTCTTCAGCACTCTGCCTGTATTCCTGTTGAAGGGCTTTTGCCCGAAACGTCGATTTTCCTGCTCCTCGGATGCTGCCTGAACTGCTGTGCTGTTCCAGCACCACTCTAATCCAGAATTTGGTTTCCAGCATCTGCAGTCATTGTTTTTACCTCATACTTATTGAACATTATTGCGCTCATTCAGATGTCTATTGCTCACATACAGTTGAAAGATTACAGATGTAGCTGCAATAATGAGGGCCTGCTCCCCCTGACTCCCACCCCCATAGTCCCTACGAAAGGCAGCACTGGATATAAAATAGTGGTTGGACACTTTATGGTCCAAATTGTGAAGTAGCAGCTTCTGCACCTTGCGTGGGCTTTGGCACCTCAGAAGGTGATTGCAGCTTTCACAACTGAGATAAATATTTCTAAACTGCAAAGTATTGTTTTTGTCTCACAGCCATTACTGGGATGGATTCTTGATGTTGAATGATGTGGTCATGACGCTTGAAGCCAGGAGTTCTAGGCGATATAGTAGGGCAATGTATAATATTCACATCCAGTATTTTGTGCTCGCAGGTGTCCACTACCTGCACTCTGCCTGTTTAATGTTATAACCTTTTGAAAGGTCTCACATTGTATAAAAGTTGTCCTTGCTCCCTCTCAGAATGAAACTCTTCACCCACGCTGGGTGTTCTGGCAGCCATATTCATCTCCATTGTGCTCTGACTGTAAAAGCTCACCATCGCCACTCAGTACCCCTTTTCCTGCACATGTTCTATTGTGTCCCCACTTTTTACAATCACTATCACTCATGCACCCCTGTAAGCTGCCTCTAAACCCATTATTGGAGGCATCTGCTTCCCTCAGACAACAAGGCTCTCTGATAATCCCCTTTTTGACTTTCTGTGGACTAACCCAAAGGACTGAGCATGGCCTGATCACCACCAACCAACTTCAGGGAACAACCCCAAATGATGAATGAACAGATCCAGAATGATATCTGTACAGCTCCCTAAATAACTTACCATGACTCTCTCGACTGGTTGAATTGGGTGTATACCTTGGCCTGACTAAGGAACAAAATACCTGGTGTTGTGTCTGCATGAAAAAGCCAGGACACACATGAACAACTACCTGGGTAATGGTGAGGGGAGGTGTTTAGTGAGTTGTAGCTACCAGATGCTCACTTTGTTTTATCTGCTGGGAATTTGAGCCACCAGGTTTCTTGTTGGAAGTGAGGAGAATTGGAAGTGTAATGTAAGTAGAGCAAGTTAGAGCAAATGCACAGAAATAACATGGTCACCACATAAGGGTGAGATTTTGATCTCTGTTTATGGCTTATGTGGGGAAAACCAGGACAACTTTTCTCAAAGACGTAAATGGAACATCTGAAGTTTCCATTCTTGCTCTATTTGTTTCAACGTACATGCAATTCCACTCGCCTCACTAGATCGTAAAAAATCCTATTAATTTCTTGTTAACTGCCACTTAATCAGAAAAAGAACTGAAACATGAGCTAACACTAAGCATAACGTTTATTGAATGAGTTGACATATTCAGAAAGCTTAAGGATCAGACATTTTTGATCTAACTACCTTCCTTGAAACAGATGTTAAGGACCAGGCCAGACACCCTCAAAATATTTCAAGAAAGTAGCCAAGAACCCAACTTTTTCTTATTTTAAAGGTAGATGGGAAGTGGGTGTTCCAGATGTGATGCAACTGGTCAAACCACTCAACTTTAAGGGAAACAGAATTTATTTTATTTTCTAAGGAGATTCTAAATCTCCTGTTTATATTATTTCATATTATCTCCCCCCCTTCCCCCCCGCACCACATTACTGCCATACAGCAATAGTGCTGATATTCCTCAGCACCCATGTTTGTGTGTAGGTGCAAGATACAGTGAAAAAAAACACCAAGTGAATATAAATTTATGAACACTCTAACAGCAGAAAGACACCCGTGAGGACAATGAACCAGTGACAAGCAAAGCCCAGAGTGTGCAATGCTTAAATGTAAAAGGTGAAGGGGGGCATAGGGACTAAATCAAAACAGAATTGGAGAGACAAATAAAGCACTCCTTTCCCTACAGTGTCCACTTCTCCCTAAAGAAGGCCAGAGTATTGGTAGACACCACGTGCTTGATTTCCAGGGACACCTGGGCCTGAACATAACCATGGAGGGGGGAAGGTAGTCAGCCATAATGAACCCTGTCCACAGCTCGCTGCCTGGACCTGTTAATGGCCATCCTGGTCAGGCCCGGAGGAGATGAAACAGAATTTATTCAAACATTACCATTGATACACAAACATAAGAAAGTGAAATAACTTAACTATTAGATAACTTAACTGACCTGATATAGTAACTATTACTAATTAACTGTTCAGGTAACATCCCATCAACACATCCCTTGGCAAAAAGGTAACTGAAAATACTGATTCTTACAGGCAGGAGGAAACAACATCGAGAGAGAGATTTCAGAGAAAGTCAGAGCAATCCTTTAGTGAAGCTTACAACTCTTGTGACTGCTACAGCAAAACAAACTAGAAACAAAACCTGAGTTGGGAGAACTGGCCACTCCCCTTCCATTGTTAATTTGTTACACTCTTAGACTCCTCGGAACGTCTACCTTTACGAGCTCTCTTAAAAAAACAAAGACAAAATAAACTTTTTGAAGTCTCAGCATCGTCACATAGAAGACATTGGAACTTCAGTCGAATACATTAACCAGTGAGCTAAAAACAGTGCTCCGCCAAGGTTTAAGACTGTGTGATGGCATTAAACCATTTCAACTAAATAGCAGATAATTATCAGACAAACACACCAAATGCTCCTTAGTTGATATTCATAACAATTATTTCAAGAATCTGATGCTTTAAATACTATTGATGTATAAATACCCATTGTGTTCACACATAGTTCATCATGTGTGCCTACTGTTGGTGTGTTTGAATCTTGCCTTTGTTTTGCCTGCTGATGGTACTAAGTCCGCAAACACTGACATTCTGTTATTCCCTCAACCATTGTCAACATAAGAGTTAGGCAGCAATTCCAGAACTTGCCCTGCATCGTGTGGCATGAGCAATGGCAAGCAAGATGGGAAAATAAAGAATCAGAATCTCGATGTGAACATTCTTTCCTCAAGGCTTAAATAGCGATCGGAATCTCAGTATTCAGCAGTAACTACCATATTTCCATGCATGTGTATCTCATTAAAACTACAGCATGCTTATTTATATGCCCAATTAATGTCATCATTATTAATATGGAAACTTGCTCAGATGCAGGTTTCAATGGTAAATAAAATTGCTTTCAGGGTGGTATAGTGGTCCATGTACTGCATGGTGTGGTATCAAGTGAGACTGAGAGGCTTGAATCAACCAGTTTATGCAGCCAAGCCACCAGCAAAGCTCTGAAATAAAATTCAACTCCCCCTCCCACTCTGCCGAGGACATGGAGGTCCTGGGCCTCCACCTATCACCTTCATCCCCTCTCCCACTCACCTATTGTTACTCTATGCTACTTTCTCCCCACCCCCACCCTCCCCTAGCTTATCTCTCCACACTTCAGGCTCTCTGCCTTTATTCCTGATGAAGGGCTTCTGCCCGAAACATCGATTTCGCTGCTCCTTGGATGCTGCCAGAACTGCTGTGCTCTTCCAGCACCACTAATCCAGAAATAGGAATTGGAAAGGTCATTGTTCTGAGACCAACTCACTGATCTCTGATGGAGTGTGCACTTGTAAGAATGTCCAATTTTAACAGGATGAAATTGATCTGTGATCCTCCACTGTGGTCGAAAGGTTGACTTCCTTTGTACATCTGGACTTACCTATGAAGAACAATGTCTTGGATGGGGTGCCAGAGGAGCTGGAAGTACAAGAAAATATTTGAGTATGCACAGTGACTCCAGGAGTGGAAATGGATAAAAATGGGGAGGAAGACATCAGTTGAATGTTTACTTTTGCAACAATGCAGCTACGTGCATTCAGCAACTGCAGATGTATAATGCATCTCTAATAGTTCATGGTTCAAGTAACAAACTGCACCATAAAACCATTGTTAGCATGCGAACTTGAATAGGTTACTAGACTTTTCTGACTTATCTGTTTTACTGATACAATCTGTGACTTAAACTCTACTTTTGAAACATGAGCCAACATCAAAATCTGATTGCATTATTCCACAATCTTCATTGTCAGTTGAAATTAATTTGTAATTGGATAACTCTATAAACAGCAAGTATTATTCACATAGTGGTTTTAGACTGGGAAACGCTTCTGAGTTGCATTTCAGACACACAACGGACGACAGTCATCAGTAGATATGTGGGGACAGATGAATCCAATACACGGTCAGAACAGAAGAGTTCAAAATATGGATGGGCGAATTAAACTAACATCAAAACCTTTGAAATGAGAGATATTGTAGTGAGTCAAATCAATACTGTACAGAAATAATATGACGTGAGGGGATTTGGAATTAAGATGCCTTTATTATCAGCATTTACCTTTAGGTACAAAACTGCTCACATTGTTGTGAAGATCAAGTAAATTATCACCTTATTGATTTATCATTAATGAAAGACTACGAGGTTCTTACATATATGCAAGCTCCTCTCGCATTGATGAACAGAATACAGATGGGCACACAGATCAAATTGAAGAGCATCAAACATAGAGGTTGGATTATGTTTGTATAATAATGGCCTGTATTTTCTCTTTTCTGTGCATGGGTGCCTCTTGGCTCCAGTTCATTTTGTATAAACACTGAATTGTTATAAGGTGCCAGATATTTTTGTAATAATTAAATTTGTATGTTTCTATTCCATTGAGAACTCAAGCTCGAGAAACACACCCCAAAGTGGATGGGCTTCAAAGCTGAAAACGCTGGGGAAAGAGCAGTGAACAATCATGGACCAATGGGTGGGGCATAATAGAAGTCTGAACAACATGGACTATGGCGAGGTTTGCATCCAACATGCGCCTGTCTCCAAAAAAAGCCCTCAGACACATCACCTTTCCACGGACGTGCTCCTGCATGTTAATGGGCTGCACTGGAAACTATCATCCAAATCCTGCAGCAAGGGAGCATGCACTCAGCTCATGGACTAGACCAGGCTACATCTCTATAAAGGAGGATGAAAGCTGGCGGCCATTGCTGTTTCTTCTGATGGAGATAGGGAGGTGTCTCAAATGGGAGAGTAGTAATTCTGCTCGGATCTGACTGGCCAAGAGACATGCGAGGCTTCTGCTTGAGATTGGCACTTAACCTGGCAGGTGCCCTTGCTAGATGGGGCAGAGTGTCTTTGATTTTGTGATACCTGGTCCCAAACTGAAAAGAAGAAAATTGAACACCTTTGCTTATGAGTTGGACATGGATCTATGTTCAGTAATGGGTTTGCACTCTTGTGTTGAGTCGCTGAAGGTCTTGGAAACTGACAACTTCAACATTTTACAGCAATGATTAAACAAGACTTAAAGGGAAAATAATGAAATTGAGTCAAATATGTCAAATATAGTTAGGTTCACATTTTTGAAGCATGGACATAGAATTATAGAGCCATACAGCATGAAAATAGACCCTTCAGTCTAATCAGTCCATGCTGACCCTAAATCCTAAAATAAACTAATCCCTCCAGCCTATGCTTGGCCCATATCCCTCCAAACATTTCTAATCCATGTATTTATCTAGATGTCTTATAAACATTGCAATTGTACCCACACCCATCACTTCCTCTGGAAACTCATTTTACACATGAACCCCTCTCTATGCAAAAAGATTGTCTCTCATGCCTTTCTCAAACCTTTGTCCTCTCACCTTAAAAATACGCCCCCTGGTCTTGACCTCTCCTACCCCAGGGAAAAGACACCTGTCACGCACCTTATTTATACCCCTCTTGATTTTATAAACCTCGATAAGGTCTCAACCTCCTACGTTCAATGACTTTGTAGCTATTTCCACACCACGAAAAGTGCAAAATACTGTAATGTTTAATTCTGAGAAATGTTATTGTTTCAGAATTGAACTTGAAAATGGTTAGTTTGGCCGAGGAATTCCTTCAGACGACCTTTGGAGCAGTGTCTCCACAGGAACTCGCTCGATGGAGGAATTTAATCTTCAGCCACCTGCCTTGCCAGCAGCAGCTTTTGGGTAAGGACATGAAAGGAGGAGGAGTTGGTGCCAAACACAGCCTTTGGCAGCTGTCAGGGTGACTGCAGAGGCCTGGACATATGGATTCTTAGCGAATGTGACAAGGAAAGACTGGCACTTACTCGGTTTAGGGCAGCCCCATTGTGGCACAGGGGTCTTTGAACAGCTGTTCCTTCTAATGAACAGACACAGGGGATATACCATTTACAAACCATGCCCAAAATGATTAGCAGTGAGCTGAACGCCTGTTCAGGAAAGTGGATATTGCTGCTCCTCTTGCAACGGAATCAACTCATCACACTTTCTGCTTATTAATGCTACTCATAGCACTCCTGCATAGACCATAACAAAATGATATACTTCCTCTGTCTTTCACCTAACAATATCTTCAACTGCAAACTCATGGAAGCATGAGCCCTTTGTCATTTTCTAAAACCATCCAGTTCTTGATGTTTTGAACTTATACCAATGATGAATTGGTTAAACGTTTCCCATGATAGCAAATTCAAAGAATTCAGTGGCAATATCTGCATTATTATTAGTTTAACTAGGTCATATTTAGAAAAATCTGAGAAAACCGAATATACAATTTTTAAATAGTCCTTTCACAGACTGTAGGCATCTTGGGGGAGGCCAGAATTTGTTGGCCACCTGTAATTATTTTTTCAATGATATGACATGTAATTAATTAAACCCTGAGGTTATTATTCTGGTGATAGCACATTTTGGGAGAGCACAGTTTCAGTGAGTTAATGACCTGATTTATTATTTGATAATGCAACCAATCTTAATCTTGGCAATTTGTCAACCGGGGTGTTTTTCAGTAAGAGATTAAAAACCATGACTATCTGAAGAACAGAATTGGATGCAAGGACTTTATGTGGAAGCATTAGAATGTATAAAACAGCCAAAGACATAAAATTTTCAGTTCACTATCGCTTTGCTAAATTTTCTCAATATCTCAAGTTGTGTTGGATAGGCTAGAGATTATTAAGGTGGACAAGTCCCCAGGACCAGATGGGATCTATCCCAGGTTGCTGAGGGAGGTGAGAGAGGAAATAGCTGGCGCCCTGACAGATATCTTTGTGGGATCCTTAAACACAGATGAGGTGCCGGAGGATTGGAAGTTTACCCATGTTGTCCCCCTGTACAAGAAGGGCAGTAGGGATATTTCAGGTAACTATAGACCAGTGACCTGACATCGATGGTGGGAAAGTTGCTGGAGAAGATACTGAGGGATAAAATCTATTTATATTTAGAAAAGAATGGGCTTTTCAGTGATAGACAACATGTTTTGTGCGGGGGAGATCGTGCCTTACCAACTTAATAGAGTTCTTTGAGTTGATAGATGAAGGAAGGGCTGTTGATGTCATATACGTGGACTTTAGTAAGGCATTTGATAAGGTTTCCCATGGTAAACTAATACAGAAAGTGCAGTCACATGGTGGGCAGGATGTTCTAGCTAGGTGCATAAAGAACTGGTTGAGCAACAGGAGACAGAGAGTAGTAGTTGAAGGGAGTTTCTCAAAATGGAGAAAAGTGGTCAGTAGTGTTCCACAAGGGTCAGTGTTGAGGCCACAGTGGTTTGTGATATACATAAATGATCTGGAAGAGGGCACTGTTGATATGATCAGCAAGTTTGCAGATGACACGAAGATTGGTGGAGTAGCAGTTAGCATAAGGGACTGTCACAGAATACAGGAGGATATACATAGGCTGGAGAGTTGGGCGGAAAAGTGGCAGATGGAGTTCAATCCAGACAAATGTGAGTTGATGCATTTAGGAAAGTCTAATTCTTGAGCGAATTATACAATGAACTGAAGGGCCTTGGGAAAAGTTGATGAGCAGAGACATCTGGGAGTGCAGGTCCATTGTACCCTGAAGGTTGCTGCACAGGTGGATAGAGTGGTCAAGAAGGCATAAAGTATGCTCACCTTCATTGGCCAGTGTATTGAGTATAAGAGCTGGCAGGTCATGTTAAAATTGTACAAGATATTGGTTCAGCTGCATTTGGAATACTGTGTACAGTTCTGGTCGCCACATTACCAAACGGATGTGGACGCTTTGGAGAGGGTGCAGAGAAAGTTTACGAAGATTTTGCTTGGTATGGAAGGTGCTAGCTATGAAGAGAGTTTGAGTAGGTTAGGTTTGTTTTCATTAGAAAAAAGGAGATTGAGGGGGGACCTGATTGAGGTTTACAAAATCATGAAGGGGAGATAGAGATAAGCTTTTTTCCAGGGTGAAGGATTCATTAACAAGAGGTCACACTTTCAAGGTGAGAGATGGAAAGTTTAAGGGGGATACACATGGCAAGTACTTTACACAGAGTGTCGTTTAGATTACTTACAGTGTGGAAACAGGCCCTTCGGCCCAACAAGTCCACACCGACCCGCCGAAGCGTAACCCACCCAGACCCATTCCCCTACATTTACCTAACACTATGGCCAATTTGCCTAATCTGCACATTTTTTGAATTGTGGGAGGAAACCGGAGCACCCGGAAGAAACCCACGCAGACACGGGTAGAACGTGCAAACTCCACAGTCAGTCGCCTGAGGCGGGAATTGAACCCGGGTCTCTGGCGCTGTGAGGCAACAGTGCTAACTGCTGTGCCACCGGGAGGCCACATTGTGGTGGGTGTCTGGAATGCATTGCCAGCAGAGATGGTAGAGGCAGGCACGGTAGATTAATTTAAGACGCATCTGGACAGATGCATGAGAAGGTGGGGAACAGAGGCTTAGGAATTGGGCGACAGATTTAGACAGTAGATTTGGATCAGCTCAGGCTTGGAGGGCTGAAAGGCCTGTTCCTGGGCTGTAAATTTTCTTTGTATCTTTATCCACCCCTCTTGTCCTGTGGATGTTGACTCCTGTATTAACAAGTCTTCTCACATATTAATGGCTCACTGATACCTCAGTCAAGTTGTCTTCTTTCGTGTGAAAGTCTACATTGTAAGTATCAGAATCAGCAATGTAATTTGTTTTACGGGAACATTCATATAAAAAGATTTGCTTTAAATTCCCTTTCATGATACCAAACTGAATGGAATTAATCTGACGTCAATATTGCACAGGTGTAGTTTTTATAGAATTAATTTACACTATGTCTTTCTTAAATTTGTAAACCTTAAAATAGGTTGCATCAAAGCCCATTCTGCCAAAGGAAATAAAGCGTAACGTTTTAAATCTCTCCTCACTAGCTAAATGTCTTAAAAAGATAATTGTCCATTTCAAAAAATTCTATCAATCATTTAGTTCATATATAGTCCCTGAGATGGGTCTCTTTTTTCAAGTTGTAACTCCTGTTCTTCCCCCAGAGCAAAATCACGGGTCATGTTGTATCCCACAATCTCACTGAATAAGTGTCAGTAAAGAAGTTGCTTTATGTCTCTGACCTGATGCTGGTCTAAGAAATGTGGAGGTGGAGTTTTTGTTCCGTGCTTGAACAGTATTAATAGTACAAGTTTTAATAAGGAGGAATGGGGAACAATAGGCTTGTGGTCTTGAATCTCTTCATAAGATTGCTGCAGATTGAAGACTGTAAGGAGCTACAGTAAGTAAGTAGTCAGCTGGGATGTGGATTCCTGCGGCAGGAATTAATGGGGTTTGGGTAAGAAAATCAGAGATAGAGCTTTTTGAAACATAGAGGGAGGCCATTATGCCCATCAAGTCCATGCTAGCTCTTCAAGGAGCAATCTAGTCTGTTCCATTCCCCTCTCAGCCCAATCAGTCTACTCTTGATCTAAAGTGATTGACGGGGTCATCCATAGAGTTATTAAATGGCTCTTGCTCCACAATAACCTACTCACTGATACTCAGTTTGAGTTCTGCCAGGGCCACTGCATTATAGCTGTGGACCAAATGTGGCTAAAACAGCTGAATTCCAGAGGTAAGGTGAGAGAGACCACCCTTAAGACCAAGGATCCATTTGGCCAAATATATCCTTAAGGAGTCCTACTGAAATTGGAATCAATGAGAATCACTGGAAGACTCTCACGTGGTTAGAACCATACCAAGCACAAAGCAAAATGCTTGTAGTTATTGGAGTTTAATCTCAACTCTAGGACAGCTCTGAGGGGGTTCCTCAGGGTAGTGTCCTCAGCCTAACCATCTTCAGCAGAAATTTACAAGGATGTTGCCTGGACTCAAGGGTCTGAGTTATAGGGAGAGGTTGGACAAGCTGGGAATGTTTTCTTTAAAATGTAGGAGATTGAGGCACAATCTTATAGAAGTGTATAAGATCATAAGAGGCATGGATAGGGTGAATGTATTCAGTATTTTTCCCAGGGTTAGGGAATTGAGGACTAGAGGGCACCAGTTTAAGGTTAGAAGGGAAAGAATGAGAGGGAACCTGAGGGACAGCTTTTTAAAATAGAGGGTGGTACACACATGGAATGAATTGCCAGGGGAAGTGGTTGAGGTTACATTAACTACACTTGAAAGACATTTGGACAAATACATGGATAAGAAAGGTTTAGAAGAGTATGGCAAAAGTGAGGACTGCAGATGCTGGAGATCAGAGTCTAGATTGGAATGTTGCTGCAAAAGCACAGCAGGTCAGGCAGCATCCAAGGAGCAGGAAAATCAACATTTCAGGCAAAAGCCCTTCATCAGGAAAGGCTTGATGAAGGGCTTTTGCCTGAAACGTAGATTTTCCTGCTCCTCGAATGCTGCCTGACCTGTTATGTTTTTCCTACTCTTAGAAGGATATGGGCCAAGTGCAGGGAAAAGGGGTTAGCTTGGATGGAAGTTTTGTTTGGCCTGGACCAGTTTGGGCCAAAGGACCTGGCTCCACCCGGTAGGACTTTATGACTCACCACAGACATACTGTTAATGCAAGTCCAAGTTAGAGGCTCGGAATTCTACAGTGAGTAACTCACCACCTGACTCCCAGAAAACGGTCCACCATCTATAATGTACATGTCAAGAGTGTGAAGGAATACTCCCCACTTGCCTGGATGGGTGCAGCTCCAACAACACTCAAGAAGCCTGACATCATCCAGGACAAAGCAGCCCATATGACAGCACCCAATCCAACAAGTTTAACAGTCATTCTCTCTAACATCAACATACAATAGTGTTAGCATCTACAAGATGCACTATAATAACTCTCCAACAGTCTGCCAACAGACTGCACCATGTCAACACCAGTAGTGCAGAGTTGAATGTAGTCAAGAGTGTTTAGTTCCTCAGAGTGACGGTCAGCACCAACGTTGACGTGATGATCAAGAAAGCACACCAATATCTCTATTCCCTGAGGAGGCTAAGGAAAGTTGGCATGTCTGTAAAGACTCTTAGCAACTTCTATAAATGCACCACAGAAAGCATTCTATCAGGATGCATCACAGTTTGTTATGGCAACTGCTCTGCTCAGGACCAAAAGAAACTATTGAGAGTTGTGAACATAGCCCACTCCATCATACAAGCCAACCTTCCATCTGTTGACTCCATCTACACTTCTCACTGCCTCAGAATGGCAGCCAACATCACCAAAGACCCCTCCCACCCTGGTTATAACCTCTTACAACCTCTTCTATTGAGCAGAAGATACAAAAGCTTAAATGCATGTAAGATTCAATAACAGCTTCTTCCCCACTGTTATTAGGCTTCTGAACAGACCTCCAAAATTTCAAATCTAATGTTGATCTCATTCTTTGTGCACCTTCTCTGCTACATTA
This sequence comes from Chiloscyllium plagiosum, assembly GCF_004010195.1. Classification (NCBI taxonomy): domain Eukaryota; kingdom Metazoa; phylum Chordata; class Chondrichthyes; order Orectolobiformes; family Hemiscylliidae; genus Chiloscyllium; species Chiloscyllium plagiosum. The sequence continues at coordinate 10,906,246 of NC_057743.1, read as the reverse complement.
ATGTTGTATTCTTCGCTCTGCATTACCTTAATGCACTTAGTATAGTATGATCGTCTTGTACTGCATGCAAAACAAAACTTTTCACTGTACCTAGGTACATGTGAGAATAATAAATCAAACCAACCTATCATTCCTCAAAGGACAGAGATCACCTGAGCATTGGTGCACTACCATCTGCCAGTTCCCCTCTAAGCAGCACACCATCCTGCTTTGGAAATAAGTTGCTGTTCCATTGCTGTTGCTGGGCCAAAATTCTAGAACTTGCTTCCTAATAGAAGCGACACTGACCGCTCATAAACTACAGTGGCTCAAGAAGCCAATTCATGGTGAAATTCTCAAATGTAATTCAGGATTGGATATAAATGCACACCTAACCACCAAACCCCACATCCTGCGAACAGCACCTGCTGTGCTTTTGCACGTTAGAAGTGGTGCATGGAAGAGGCTGAGGAAGCTGGTAGCAGCTATGTGGTCCCTCCAACCTAGTAACAATACATGGGGGGATTCAAGGACACTAGGAGGGACAGAAAGCTGAGTGACAGAACTGTCACTGATCTCTGACTTCCCGAGCATTCCCCTGCACAGCACTCCTTCAGTGTGATGCAGCTGCACTCATTCCTCTCTCTCTCCTGTCACTAACTCACCTTCAAATGGGCAGTCAGCACTCACCCACACATCTACTGCCCTCACGTACTCATGTAACACAGAGTCCCATGTTCTCCTTTCATCATTTCTGCTGAACCTATTTCTCACATTCAGCACAACCTACTTCTTCTCACTACAGAAGAAAAGGTCACAAAACTTTGGGGTGTGACACAAAACTTGGGTGTGGGCAGCACTGTGGCACAGTGGTTCAATTCCCGCCTCAGGCGACTGACTGTGTGGAGTTTGCACATTCTCCCCGTGTCTGCGTGGGTTTCCTCTGGGTGCTCTGGTTTCCTCCCACAGTCCAAAGATGTGCAGGTTAGGTGAATTGGCCCATGCTAAATTGCCTGTAGCATTAGGATCTGAAACTAACAAATATAGCAATTTGTTCAAATGAGGGAGGAGGACAGAGAGCAGGAAACTACAGGCTAGTTGCTTGACATCTTGTTGGGAAAATGTTAGAAGCTATTATTGAGAAAGGTTAAATCAAGGAACTTAGATCATTTCAAAGCAATCAGGTGGGAGCAGTATGGTTGTGTGAAAGGAGAGTCAGGTTTGTCTAATCTGTTGGAGTACTTTGCACAAGTGATGCACAAGGGAATCAGTGGATGTACTGGATTTAGATCCAGAAGATATTTGATATGGGATCGCATGAAAGGCTATTGTGAAAAATAAAGTCTGTTTTGGGGGTAATGTACTGATATGAGCAAAAGCATAAATGGGTCTTTTTCTGATTGGCAATATTTAATGAGTGGTGTGCCATATAGATTGGTCCTGGGACCTCCAGTACTTGCAATCTGTATAAATGACTCAGCTGAAACGACAGAAAGCACAGTTGCCAAAATTGACGCGGATATGCAGAGTTGCAACAAGGTATTGATAGATTCAGTCAATGGATAAAGATGTAATAAATGGAGTACACTGTGTCAAAATGTGAAATTGTCCATTTTGGCAGGAAAAATATAAAGGAAGCATATTATCGAAATGGCAAGTGTTTGCAGAGCTCCAGGTTGGAGAGGGACCTGAGTTTGTTAATGCAGGAGTCACAAAGATCAGCGTGCAGATATTTGATGTGATTCATTGTCACATATACTGAGGTACAGTGAAAAGCTTTGTTTACAAGCAGTACAGGCAGATCATAGCAAGCAAGAGCATACCGATCCTAGAGTAAAAAACAACTTTGACAGAGGTACACAGGTTAAACTGCACAGGACGTGCATGAAGCAAGTTCAACATTAACAAGATTAGCAGTATTTGAAGTTAGAGAGTCCATTTATCAATGTAATAAAGGCTGGAAAGAAGCTGTCCCTGAACCTGCTGGTGCGTGTATTCAATCTTCTGTATTTTCTGCCTGATAGAAGAGGGTGTAGGAGACCATTAGCGTGGTGCGATGGGTCTTTGATGATGTTCACAGCCTTTCCTCAAAATGGAGCCATGTAAATGGAGTCCATGGATGGATGGTTGGCTTCTATGATGTCCCGAGCTGTGCACACCACCTTCTGCGGTTTCTTACGGTCCTGGGCAGAGCAGTTGCTATACCAGGCCATCTAGCAACAGGGCAGTTTGCTTTCAATGATGCATCTGTAGACATTGATGAGGGTCCTTATGGACAGGCCAAATTTCCTGAGGAAGAAGAGGTGTTGCTGTGCCTTCTTGATCATTGCATCTACGTGGGCTGTCCAAGACAGCTTGTAGGTTATCGTCACTCCCAGGAACTTGATGGTCTCCACCCTTTAAATTACAGATCCATTGATATAGATGGAGGGGTGTTCCCCTCCTTTCTTTCTGAAGTTAATAATCAGTTCTTTAGTTTTGCCAACATTGCGAGAAAGGTTGTTCACATTGCAACCTGTCACCAACTCCTCTATCTCCATTCTATATTCTGACTTGTTGTTGTTAGATCATTTCAAAGCAATCAGGTAGAAGCAGTATGCTTGTGTGAAAGGAGAGTCAGGTTTGTCTAATCTGTTGGAGTACTTTGCACAAGTGATGCACAAGGGAATCAGTGGATGTACTGGATGGGTACTGTCACCAGCGAACTTGTAGATGGCATTCATTTGGATTTTGGCAATACAGTCGTGGGCGTACAGGGAGTGCAGTAGGGGGGCTGAGGACACATCCTTGGGTTGCTCCTGTGTTGAGTGTTATTGTGGAGGAGGTACAGTCATCGATCTTCACTGATTGTGGTCTGGGGGTCAGGAAGCTGAGGAGCCTGTTACACTAGGCAGAGGCGAGACCAATGTCTTGGAGTTTGAGATTGGTCTGGAGGGGATTATGGTATAGAAGGTGGAGCTATAGTCAATAAGTAGGAGTCTGACATAGGTGTCCTTGTTATCCAGATGTTCCCGGGATCGGTGTAGGGCTAGGGAAATGATGTCCACTGTGGACCTGTTACTTCGGTAGGCAAATAGTAGAGAATCAAGGCAGGCTGGGAGGCTGGAGTTGATGTGGGCCACGACCAGCTTCTCAAAGCACTTCATGATTATGGAGGTCAGAGTCACTGGGCGGTAGTCATTAAGGCATTTTGCGTGTGCTTTCTTAGGTATGGGGATGATGGTGGTCTTGTTGAAGCAGGTGGGGACTATGGCTTGTAGGAGGGAGAGGATGAAGATGTTGGTGATTGCCTCCGTCAGCAGGTCCACACAGGGTCTAACTGCTGGGCCAGAGATTCTGTCCGAGCCCGTCGCTCTCCTTGGGTTGACTCTCAGGAAGACCGATCTGATGTCTGCACTGGTGCTGCAGGGCTGTCGAGGAAGATGCCGCTGGTATTCTGCTCAAACTGAGCATAGAAAGTACTGAGTGCATCAGGGAGGAGCATGTCTTTGTCCGCTATCTTGCTCTGGTTCATTTTGTATCCTGTAATGTTGTTTAGGCCTTGCCACAGGCAGTGGGAATCTGTATGGTTGGTTTAGGCCTCTCACTTGGTACGGTGCTACATCTTGGCATCTCTGATGGCTGAGATCTTGCTCCTCAGATGCTGCCTGATCTGCTGTGCTTTTCCAGAACCACACTCTCGACTATGATCTCCAGCACCTGCAGTCCCCACTTTCTATTTTGTGGTGATGTCTGGATTTTCTGTATAGGTCTGACTCATCCAAATTAAATGCTGCACTCCTTGTCTTCAAAAGGGAGTGGATTTCCTGGTTCATTCAAGATTTCCAAATGGGGAACACATGGATTGATTTCTTTGGTACACAGTCCTCCACACATTAACCAATGAAGTCCGTGATGACGGTAGTGTTCTCCTCTAGGTTTCCCACTCAGTACTCGAATATGGTCCAGTCCATTGATTCTAAACAGTCCCAAAACCTCATAAAATTTTGTCATTTACCATGAAGGGAATTGGATACAAAATAACGTTTGCCACTTCAACACACCACCCTGTTCACTGGCCAATGTCTCTGTCTCAGGCTTGCTGCAGTGCTCCAGCGAAACTCAACATAAGCTGGAAGAACAACACTTCATTTTCCACCTGGAGACCCTGCAGCCTTCTGTTGAGATTGAGCTCAACAATTTTAGGGCTTCATTATCTTTCTTCATGCTTTCCCCAACCTGCGCACACCAGGCCTGGTCATCGCATGGGCTGCAAATACACACAACCCATTGTCAGCTAATAGAGTCCATTCTTAGCTGTTCATTCCCCTAGGCTGACCGTTAGCGACTCATTTGCCTTTCCAACTGTTTTTCTCTCTCTTTGGGCTCTATCTCCACCTATCATTTACTCCTCCCCCCCTTCCCTGCACCCTACCTCCTGCTTAAAAAACAAATTTTTCCTGGCTATCATCAGTTTTGAGAAAAAGTCACCAGGCTCAAAACATTAACTCTGACTCTCTCCACAAAATTTGGAAGAATATGTTGAATAACACAGGGCACCAGTGTAATCATATCTGGTCCTTGGCTTCCTCCATCGCCAGACAATGGCAACACGACGCCTGGAGGGAGAGCAACACCCCTCCCCCAAGTCCCTCCTCCCTACCTTTTATCTTAGCCTGCTTGGCACATCCTCCTCATTCCTGAAGAAGGGCTTATGCCCGAAACGTCGATTCTCCTGCTCATTGGATGCTGCCTGAACTGCTGCACTTTTCCAGCAACACATTTTTCAGCTCTGATCTCCAGCACCTGCAGTCCTCACTTTGTCCTAATCATATCTGGAGTACTGCAAATTGAATTGGTCAGCTTGTTAAAGGAAGGATCTAAATGGGTTGGAGGGAGTTCAGTGACTATCTGGAGACTAATATCTGGAGTCACATGACACCTGTTTATAATCCAACAGCTTTTGGAGTGCTGTTCCTTCATCAGGAGAAGTGACCATCTGGAATGGGGGCAGGTTGTCTTATGAGGAGAGCTTGATCAGATTGGGTTTGTATCTGTTAGTGTGTTGAAGAGTAAACATCGAAATGATTGGAACACATCAGATCCTGAAGGATCTTGACATGGTGAATGTGAAGAGGATGTTCCGTCTTGTGGGAGAGTCTCGATCAAGGAGTCACTGTTTACCCATCTGTCATCAGCTGGTTAAAACATTAGACAAATTCCTTTCAGTGTCATGAATCTTTGGAACTCTCTTCCTGAAATAGCAGAGGTATCAAATATTTTTAAGACCGAAGTGGATAGATTCTTGCCAAGAAAGGGATTATTCTGGGTTAGCAGAACATGTTTTTGAGATTACAATCTGATCCACCATGGTTTGGTGGAGCAGGCTCCAAGGGGCTGAGTGCACTGATTCCTGTGTTTGTACGTAAAGAAGGTGGCTGATGCTGCTGGGATTGTTATTATTATTCCTGCTGTGTGTTTTTAGAGATACAGCTGCCCCTGTTCAGTGAAAGCTGACAAAATAAGGAAATGTAGATCCAGGGGACATTTTGGACAGCTGATCGCACTTCCACAAAATTGGTAATCGCTTGCCAAGCAGTGAAGGTGCACTCTTAGAATAAATAATTTAAGCACAGCCCCTCCTATGGGTTTGCTTAAAGCTCATCAGTTTCACCACTCAATGTCTTTCCAGCCTGCCAATTTCACTGAAGAAGCCCTCCCTGCTCTGCCGTCAGCTGATTTCCCTTGTGAGCTGTTGACAGTGTTTGGTCTTAGCTGATGGTAATACTGGACAAGTCAGACTGCAGGGTGAAACTCGTCTTGATAGATCATAAACTTTTGCTTTTGCTGTTTGTTTACTTTGGTGGCCAGTCACTGAATGTATCTGCAAGAGTCTGCCAGTGTACTTTTAACAAAAACTAAAAAGTTAATTACACACAAAAGGAAAAAGAAACACACAAACTATTTTGCTCAAGATGCTACTAAACAAAACTTCTGACACCCTGACCCCACTCTCAGAAATTTAAAATCAAACTTAAACTTCTGAACATAAACAAATCAACGCTATTCTATACCCATCTATGAACACAAGATTCTGAATAATAAGAAGAATATATATCATGAAAATGCATCACAGCAGCTTGATAGGTAGGTGTAATGGCTGTTATAATCAGAATGGCTGGATGGAACTGCAGGTAGTGCTCAATTTGTACTGGAAGAGGTGCCCTCCTCATGTGAAACCTGGATGTGGGTGGGTTGATGTTGAAGTCTTGACCAGACATCTCCTTTTGGGCATTTAACTCTTTGCATGCATCTAAATATGTTTTCACTCACATTATAAATGCCCCCTACCCCCCCCCCCCAAATGACTCAAACATTCAGTTTAAAACAGATGGTGTGGGAGATTGGAGGTGTAGAGTGGAGTTTTCAGTTTCTTTTCCCCGTGCCTGAAAGACGAGACCTGTGGTTTCTTTCAGAATTTGATATCAAGTAATTATCTGTATAAAATATATTTCAAAATGCTCAGATAGTTTTCAAAATCATTGCCTTGTGAAATTATTGCACAAAGCCTGGTATCCTGTCACCAAGTCACCCTTTATTAACAAGTACACTATATATGGGCTATGACCAACCAGCTCAAAGCCAAACCCTAGAGAACTTCTGAATCTCCTGTTTTTTTTAAGAACCTCAGACATTCCTGTTTATTTTTATTTATTTCTCTTTGTTTCTTTTAGAGTGAACAGGATGTCTGACACCTCTCCTGCTTATATCTGTCAGCCAGGGCTCCCTGATTGGCCTAGACTAATAACCCTAATCAAGGATCTCATAGTCAATGACCTGGCCATGGTTCTAATCATGATACCTTGTTAAACCAATCATGATAAGGACACAGCCGTTTTGTGCTTTGAACTTGTGTGGTGATACATGAGACAGGTTTGAGTCACTATTTCAAAGACATTAACTCAAAACACCAAGAAAGAAATTCGTTGCTGTGAACAATAAGAAAATATCACATTCTTGTAAAGTTGAGGTTGAGAACAGTGTTGCACCAGTTAGAAATGAAGTGTTTAATTTTAGGTAAGTGTGCTCGAGAGGCATTCATGTGGTATGTGTTGGGTTCATTTTCCAGTTGCCAGAAGAGCAACAATGTACAACATTAAGTTAAAAATCACACAACACCAGGTTATAGTCCAACAGGTTTAATTGGAAGCTCACTACCTTTCGGAGCAATGGACAACATAGCATTGTGCTGTTCTACGTATAATTGGGCTAATACTCATGTACCAAGTGGAGCTGCCCTCATCAGAGCAGGTCACAGGTATAGTAGTTCTTCGGCAATATGCCACCACCAAACACATTTTCCCCTCCCCTCCACTATCAACATTCTCAAAAAACCATTCCCTCAGTGACACCCATCTCCATTCCTTCATCACTCTTAACATTTGCCCCCTTCTCAATGGCACCTTCCCATTCAGTTGCAGAAGGTGTAACCCTTGCCTATTTACCTCCTCCTTCCTCATTGTCCAAGGTCCCAAACATGACTGCTGGGTGAAGTAGAATTTCTCTTGCGTTTATTTCAATGTAGTTTGCATCTAACAGCGTAGTTGTGGCGAATGAAACAGAGAAGATTAGGCAACAGGGAGTTTAAAAGTCCAGTTGTACATTACTTGTAGAGAGTTTTAAAAAGAAAGAACACAGACAGTTTGGATAAGGGTCATGGAGTGTTGAGTGGATGAGGAAAAAGTGAGAACTGCAGATGCTGGAGATTAGTGTCAAAATGTATGGTGTTGGAAACGTACAGCCGTTCAGGCAGCATCCTAGGACCAGGAGAGTCAATGTTTCGAGCATAAGCTCTTCATCAGGAATGGGCTTGAAACATCGACTCTCCTGCACCTTGGATGCTGCCTGACAGGCTGTGCTTTTCCAGTGCTACACTTTTTGACCTATGAGTGGACTAGTCAAAGAATACCTCACATGTAAGAGGACTTCGAAAACTATGCTGAGTTCTGTTGTTGGTAGGCTAAATATAGAAGGTTGGATGTTAACTGTAGACGAGTAAGGGATGGCTGGGAAGCAGCCTAAACTTGAATCTGACCCACTGCTTGAAGCACTCAGCTCAGATTGCGTTTTCTTTTGATATATCCAGAAGTGCTTTTATGCACAATCACCAAATCACCTATGGTACTTCTTTTACCTATTAATCACCACCATTAAATCTCCAATCGATTAATTTACATGCAGAGCTCATTAAGAGCAATGCAGACCAGCAGAGGTGAGGTAGAGGTAGGGAGAGGAGGAGACGGCTAAATGAAAATGGAGTTGGTAGCGGCTCGGTTTGTTGTAATTCCTCATTTCACCTAATTGTCCTCTATTTTGGGCAGGAAATGGACAAGAATGGTCAGAAATGTTTCTGTTCCCTGGCAACCAATCGGCTGCAGATCAAATTGAGATCACTTGCTAAGATTGCCCAGTGAAGTTCTCGGAGTCAGGAAGGTAAACACTAGTCCTGGATTTGCTTACCTGGTGGTTGCACTGTTAGCTGAAACACATGCTGAGACATTAAGGAATAAGGGAACGTATAATAGGTCTATTAATTTAATGAATTGGCTGTACAGCAAACTTTGTCTTAACCGGCACCTTATGACCCTGCACTCTTGATAAACCAGCAAAAGTCATATACATAGAGTCATAGAGTCATAGAAATGTACAGCACAGGAACAAACCCTTCAGTCCAACCCATCCATGCCAACCAGATATCCCAACCCAATCTAGTCCCACCTGCCAGCACCTGGCCCATAACTCTCCAAACCCTTCTATTCATATACCTATCCAGATGCCTTTTAAGTGTTGCAATTGTACCAGCCTCCACCACTTCCTCTGGCAGCTCATTCTATACACGTACCACCTTCTGCATGATAAAGTTACCCCTTAGGTTTTTTTTATATTTTTCCCCTCTCACCCTAAACTTATGCCTTCTAGTTCTGGACTCCCCCACCCCAGAGAAAAGTCCTTGCCTGTTTACCTATCCATGCCCCTCATGATTTTATATACCTCTATATGGTCACCCCTCAGCCTCTGACGTTCCAAGGAAAACAGCCCCAGCCTATTCAGCCTCTCCCTATAGCTCAAATCCTCCAACGCTGGCAACATCCTCTTAAATCTTCTCTGAACCCTTTCAAGTTTCACAACATCCTTCTAATAGGAAGGAGACCAGAATTGCACGCAATATTCCAATAATGGCCAAACCAATGTCTTGTACAGCCGTTACATGACCTCCCCACTCCTGTACTCAATACTCTGACCAATAAAGGAAAGTATACCAAACGCCTTCTTCACTATCCTATCACCAGCATCTCCATTTTCAAGGAGCTATGAACCTGCACTCCAAGGTCTCTTTGTTCAGCAACACTCCCTAGGACCTAACCATTAAGTGTATATGTCCTGCAAAGATTTGCTTTCCCACAATGCAGCACCTCACATTTATCTGAATTAAACTCCATTTGTCACTTCCCAGCCCATTGGCCCATCTGATCAAGATCCCATTGTAATCTGAGATAACCCTCTTCACTGTCCACTTCACCTCCAATTATGGTGTCATCTGAAACCTTACTAACTATACCTCTTATACTCACATCCAAATCATTTATATAAATGAAGAATATTAAAATACTGTGAAATTTGCTGCATTATTTTGTCCAATATCTGAGTTTTAATTGTAAGTTGTTGTTCAATTGAATGCCCACATGAAATATCAACAGTTGATTCAATTTCAAGTCAATTTCTTCTCAGCTATTGTGATCTATCGTGATATCTGAGTGGTCGGCTGAGTGTGAGTGAGAAGGCTTTCTGCTTCTAAGTTTTATTTATGCAAAGTTGCACTATTATTTCAGTGATTTATGCTGTAAATAAAGTATAATAGTGATGAGTCTACCCCTTGCATTACGTTTATATCACTTAGTGTGTGTTTTCACATTGATTATGTGGACTTCTTGATCAAATGGTACACTCCTGGTCCCATAACGGCCAGTTAATAAAGCATTTACTGCATAAATATGAGCAGCTAGTAAGCAGTGGAGTATGGGTTTAATGGAGAGTGCTTAATTAAAATAAAGGCCTCGCTAAGTAGAACTTAAATTCTGTTCAAAAACATTTCTTTTTTAGTGTGCACCATTCAAATCCTGATTCCCACTCCAGTAGCGGAGATAAAATTACAGCTGAGTGCAGGCAGCATAATTGGATCCAAACACAAACCCATGAGAAAGAATGCCATCTGCTTCGACTGAAAACCCTGGCTGCTTGTCAGGAATGCAGGTTAAAGTTGGCAATTTTCAACTCCTGGAAACTCTAAGGAAGGTGAATAATCTGGTCAATTTTAATTGCCAGTTTTCCACTGGATGTATTGAGTTAAAATTGGTCCTAAAAGTTGCCACTTATGATTCTGCATGGATTGTGTCACAAAGACTTAAATAGCAGGCCATTGATGTATTGTTGAAAAAGTTATTTTACAGGCAGAAGGTGTCGTTATCCATTAAATGAAGATTATTAATGACAGAGAAATTATTCTGAAAATTAATAATGAAAACTTGTCAAAATGATAAAAGCTGCTTTTGGGGCTATGGAGATGAGTAACCATTCAGTATAGCAATAAATCAAAGCTGAAACATATAGCAAAGGAGCTTGATTGCACAAGTATTACTGAATTGTATCAACCAGTCTATTTGATTTGATGTTTATATAATTACACAGTCGTGCAATATACATAATTTCATTTCTTTCAAAGTCTGTTATTGTCGAGAGTTCCCTAATGTTGCTCAATACTCGATTAGATTTTAGATTGAGTAAAATAGTATTTTATTTCAATATTGAGCAGCATTATGAACAATTGAGTTTGAATTTGTTTCTTTTAGAATGGTTGTGAAAGTATATGCACTAATACATATATTTTAGGTAAAAACAAAATACTGCCGATGCTGGAAATCTGAAAAAAAAAACAGAATACTGGAGAAACTCAGTAGATTTAGCAGCATCTGTGGATAGAAAAGCAGAGTTGTTATTTCGAGTCAGGAATGACTCTCTGTCAGAACTCTGGGTTCTTTTGGAAATGTTCTCTCCTGGGATTGAAACCATGCAAAATAATCCCCTATAATTTAACCTGACACTTCAGTGCACTGTTGAAGACATGCCATTTTGTGGTGCTTAAGTCCTTCAGTTGAAACATAAAGTTAAGACCCTTCCATTCGAATTGATCTGGGCATTGAGGATCTTGTGTTACTGTTTGAAAAAGAGTGGGAAGTTGTCTCATTCAGTTCATGGTTACAGTCCTAACCCACAGAACCAAACACAGATTTACTGTTCCTTCACCTCTTTTCCATGGGTAGCATGGTGGTTCAGTGGTTAGCACTGCTGCCTCACAGCACCAGGGTCCCAGTTTCAATTCCAGCCTTGGGCGACTGTCTGTGTAGCGTTTGCACATTCTCCCTACGTCTGTGTGGGTTTCCTCCCACATTCCAAAGATGTGCAGGTCAGATGAATTGTCCATAGTGTTAGGTGCATTAGTCACAGGGGGGGTGGGTTACTCTTCAGAGGGTCAATGTGGACTTGTTGGGCTGAAGGGACTGTTTCCACACTGTATGGAATCTAATCTGCCACTGGTGCCATTTAGGTGGAATATACTTCCCACATTTGCTTATACAGTAACTTCACTTCAAAATAAGTCACTGCGTGTATAGTTCTTTGAGATGTTTCTAAGAAAAGTGATAAGATCTATGTGAATCAAAGCCCTTTATTTTTCTTTCAGTATTTGCACAGTTTTGTAACATGGTCCATAACAGGACAGCACAGGAATATGAAGTTCTTGGTGCACTTCTGCACCTTCTGGGGAAAGGGAACTGTTATGGAGTCAAAATATGTTAACAACACAGTTTGACCAGATCTGCTTTCTATATGTATGTGGAAAAGCTTGTGATTTGATCTCATTTGATTAATATCCAGATTATCAATATTCAAACTAATAAGGCCACATATTCTTATGGAGAAGCACATTATCAATGCAAGCTGATGGTCTTTCTAACATTTTCAAGTTAGGCCTTGTATAAGTCACTTCTGAAATGAACAGAAAAGTAACTTTTTTAATGTAAGCTCATCATTCCACTGAAATACATTTCAGAATCAAACTTATGTTCCCACTTATCATCCAAGTTAGAATGTAATGTATTTCTAGGGCAAGTCATGTTGCAGATTCACAGTAAAACTCCTGGCACATGACTTGATACTCAATGTCCTAAATAAATGTCAACATCATATTTAGATTACTGTAAAGGCATCTTCGCTGTGCTTCAATACTGTCTCGATTTAATCTGTCTTTTTGAATTCACTCTTGGGTGTGGGAATCACCCTGTGAAGGTGGTGAGCTGCCTTCCTGAACCTCTATAGTCCACCTGCTGTGTTGGCCCGCAAATCCCTTAGGGAGGGAATTCCAGGATTTTGACCCAGTGAAGGTGAAGGAACGGCGATATATTTCCAAGTCAGGATGGTGAGTGGCTTGGAGGAGAACTTGCAGGTGATGGTGTTCACGTGTATCGGCTATCCCTGTCCTTCTAGATGTAGTGGTCATCGGTTTGGAAAGTGCTGTCTGAGGGTTTCTCATGAATGTCTGCTGTGTATATTGTGCTTGGTACACATTGTTGCTTGTGTGTCATTGTTGAAGGGAGTGGATGCTAGTGGATGTGGTTGCAATCAAGCGGGCTTCTTTGTACTGGATGGTGTCAAGCTTCTCGAGTGTTGTTGGAGTTTGCACCATCTAGCCAAGTGGGGAGTATTTCATCACACCCCTGACTTGTGCACTTTGTAGATAGTGAACAGGCTTTGGGGAGTCGGGAGTTGAGTTACTCACTACAGTGTTTCAGTCACTGACCTATTATAATAGCCAGTGTGTTTATGTGGCGAGTCCTGTTGAGTTTCTGGTCAATGATAACTCCAAGCATATTGAAAGCAGGGGATTTAGTAATGGTAAAACCATTAAATGTCAAGTGGAGGTAATTAGATTGTCTCTTATTGGAGTGTAGTGTAATGTTATTTACCATTTGTCAGCCCAAGCCTTGACATTGTCTAGATCTTGTTATAATAGACTGTTTCAGTATCTGAGGAGTTGCACATGGTGCTGCACATTGTTCAATCATCAGCACTATTCACTTTATGATGGAGGGAAGGTTATTGATGATGTGATAATTTGGGATGGAGTTTAATGTATCAGCTGAAGATCGTACCTGTGACAATGAAGCACAGTGGCTAGCACTGCTGCCTCATAGCACCAGGGAACTGGGTTCAATTCCAGCCTTGGATGACTACCTGTAAGGATTAGATTAGATTAGATTACATTACATTACAGTGTGGAAACAGGCCCTTCAGCTCAACAAGCCCATACCGACCCGCCGAAGCGCAACCCACCCATACCCCTACATTTACCCCTTACCTAACACTACGGGCAATTTAGCATGACCAATTCACCTGAGCTGCACATCTTTGGACTGTGGGAGGAAACTGGAGCACCCGGAGGAAACCCACGCAGACAGGGGGAGGCCGTGCAAACTCCACACAGTCAGTTGCCTGAGGCGGGAATTGAACCCGGGTCTTTGGCGCTGTGAGGCAGCAGTGCTAACCACTGTGCCACCATGCCGCCCATTAAGGAGTTTTCACATTCTCCCTGTGTCTGTGGGGATTTCCTCTGGATGTTCCAGTTTCCTCCCATTGTTCTCAGATGTGTAGGCTCGGTGGATTAGCCATGGGAAATTCAGAGTTTGTGGGATGACATGAGTCTGGGTGCAATCCCTTTGAAATGCTGATGCAGACTTGAAGGATCAAATGGTCTCTTCCTGCACTGTCGGGTTTCTGATTCAGTATTGCTTTTGAAATGTTTGTTTAGATTATTATACATTCAACGCCAGAAGTGGGGTCAAAGCCACAATTTGCTGCCTCAGGAATGAAAGTACTACCAAATTGACACAAATAACTTGTACATGTGAAGTGTTTCTGGAAGAGTCTATGAGACATTGTATAAATGCAAACCTTCTGACCATTGGAGCCAATTGTAATTATTCTTTAGTTAGGTTTGGAAGGCCTCATCTTATTTTCTAATTTTTGTTAAAGGTCTTGATCAAATTATTTTCTTCCGTTGCTGTTGGTCTCTAATACAGTTCATCACTCCCTTTCTTTCTGTTTCTTTGCTGTGTGAACACATTAGCCAACAACTTTCCGCATCATTGGCCTTCTCTGTGTATCAGATAATTTCCGTCTCTATTTATCTCAGCATCTCTACTTAATATCCTCTGTGAGTCGGTTAAAGATATCCTTTCGGAATCACTCCATTTGTCAGTCCTTCTCTCTGACCTGTCATTCATGTCAGTGCACCTCTTATTTTCAGCCAGCTCTGGTATTTTCTATAAATCAGTCCAGCTACAGCGTTGAAATGTTACAAGATTCTGCCAATCTGTTCCTTTCTCTCTGTGATTTGATCTGTTTGGCTCCCCTGACATCATCTGTGCATGAGTTTTTAGCTCTTCTGGTTTGAGCTAGCTATATAAATCAATCATTTTGCGTGACACCATTCATGGATCAACCTTTCCTTTTCCCTCTCGAATATTCTGTTAATCATTCTTGCTGTCTGTCTCCTTCTGGTCTTCTTTGTAAATTCACCTCTATTTTTCTATTAAATAATCCATATGAAATCACTTATCTTTTTTTCTGTCATCAACTGGTGAGGCAATCTTTCCCTATCTCTTGCACTTTTGTACCTCGGTTGCTCCCTCAGTTCAATGTCCTTGATGGCCAATTGCTCTTTGTTGTGCACTATGAATCAACCCATGTCATGTTCCTCTGTCAGCCAATTTTGATTTGTGTTTTCCTACCTACACATCCTTCTCCTGCCAGACAACCACTATCTTCTAGTGTACTAATTCTCCACAGTGAATTACAGTTAATAAGCTGCACTCTAAACTCTCCAGCCAACAATTAGAGACACACAACATGTCCAGATTCCCCTACAAAATGCTCCAAGCCTGTTTCATTGCTTAATGCCTAACACTTGTGCTTGTTTGTCCTTTGAACACTTTTGCTACAGCTCCAAGACTCTTATCTTTCTGATTCTGGTCAATAGCTTTATTCTGACTCAATTCAAACATGTTTTGTTTTACTCATTTTGAGATATGGTGCATAAGGCAATGGGTCTCAAAGAGTTAATGTTGCAGATTCCATTAGATTCAACCCAATCTGATGATGTCACATAGACCTTAGTACATATTCAAGGAGTACAGCAGTGGATTGCAGTAGGGTCATAGATGTCATCTCTGACTCCTGATATCCTTTGTTCATATATTGATTTAGCTAATGTACCTTGAACCTATTGCCATTATGCAGTCAACTATATCTGTTGTGAAGACAAGTGCTTCTTGTTCAGACTCATTAGTCTTTCATCCTGCACTACCGTTAACTGAAGAGACAAAGAACGAGAGAGAAAAGGTGACTGGTACCAATGCTTTACCAAAAGCACAAGCTGCCAATGATTGGTTCTACAAACATATGGCATGGTGATCCAGAATGATCATTGCTAAGTTGCCTTCGAGAAACAATGATGAGATAAACCCATTTGATCCAGGAGAAACAGTTTTCACAAGACAAGTGAGTTTACTACTTTAAGAGCATTAACCCTTGAAGAATATTCAGTCAGACAGCAGCTGGAAATGGTTGGGTGGGAAAAATATCAGCAGAACTCATGGCAGGAAGAGCAGGGTAAGTGTAATACTCCAGGGCAAGCTTTCACCTCAAGCTCGTATCAGACATTGGAAAGACAAGAAGCAATGGAGTAAAATGTCCTGTCATGTTTGGCAGGTATACAATCCTCAGAGAAAAAGGGTCTGAAGGGGCAGTCCCTATATGAATTAGGAAACAACTATTTAGGAACTCTGACAAGATAGTTAAAAATCCTTGTAGGAAAGAAAAAAATGTTAATGAAGAAAAGGACCAGGTTGGGAAGGAGGGAAATAAAAAGAAATAATTACTGATCAATGTTACCACCATAGCAATGCACTCCACAAGGCAGTATCACAGTCAATGGGCTGTAAATTAATTTATGAGGAGAAAGTGAGGACTGCAGATGCTGGAGATCAGAGCTGAAAATGTGTTGCTGGAGACAAGGTGGGGGGAGGGGAAATGAGGAAACTGGAGAAATCTGAGTTCTCTAAGACTTTGGCCACAGGGGTGTACTTAGAAAATCAAGGACAGTGACATGGAAGGTGGGAAAATATCCATTTAATGTGTGAAAGAAAAACTCTATCTGGGCTGGAAAAGGTGGAAAAGGCAGTGTTTTGTTTGTAAGAGATGGACAAACACTATGTTGATGATAAAATTGTGGGGAAATCCCAGCAATCAGTACAGAGATACAGTATTGCTATTTTTGGAAAGCCCATTACAGGAATATTCAGGAATCTTTACATCCAGCATAACAAAATCTTACTAAAAGTCACACCATAAATTTCAGCAGCCAGTGAGCTGTGTTCTTTGATGTACATGATGTGGAGGAGCCAGCGTTGGACTGGGGGTAGATAAAGTTAAAAATCACACAACACCAGGTTATAGTTCAACAGGTTTATTTGTAAGCACTAGCTTTTGGAGCATTGTTCTTTCATCAAGAGCAGCGCTCTGAACGCTAGTGCTTCGAAATAAATCTGTTGGACTGTAACCTGGTGTTGTGTGATTTTTAGTTTCTTTGATGTACATACTCAGCAAAACAGCCAGTAACTTTGACACTGCCTGTGAAAGGGCAATTATTTAAATTAAGTCTGGAGTTAAGTGAGAGTGGCTTGAGGGCTTTGGGAGTCAGATCAGTGAGATGGATAGTATGAGAGACAGATTGGATGGGTGGTTGTCAGAGTTAAGGTGCATAGATTTCCAGGTGGGTGATTTGTTTAGAGTGCTAGGTAGGTAAAGTGCCAGGTGAGTGAAGTTGGTAGGATGTAAGATGGGAAAGATGCCAGGGCAGCGAATGAATGGTTAGGGTAGAAGGATGTCGGGTTTGCTGGTGGGGAAGAGTGTGTTCGGGGATGGAGGTGTCAAGCTGGTGGTGGGATGAGAAGTTATGTCGAGGTGAGGTATCAGTCCAGCAGTGTGGAATGTCAGTTCGCATTGTGTGATGTTCGGTCTGAAAGTTGGTAAGATTGGTGGATCTGGGAGCTGTCAGACTGGAGGAGAGCGTGTTGGTTTCTGGGCATGTGCAAGGTAAAAGACTGGTGGGGAATAGTGATTGCACTGAGGAAGAGGAGGCTGTTTGGGGAAGGATGGTTCCATGGTGTTATGAGTCAGGAAGCTTTGAGGTCTAGTGGCATGGAGAAATGTGAGGCTTGGGTCTGGATGATGGTGAGGGAATTATTTGATCTTAAAGGTGGGAGACGGTGTTTGTTCCAGGGCATTCTAGGTAATAGAGAAGTGGGTTTTCTTTCAATTCCAGGGTGAGTAGAGGCTTGTCATCGTCCAGCAAGGGAGGATTGGTGGGTGGATTTGGCTGGATGGAGATTTAGATGGCAGTGTGAGTCATGTAGGAGCTTGGGTGGGATCACTGGTGAATCATGGGCTCAATTGACTTGTTACCAAGGCGTTACTGTAGGATTGAAATCCTCCAACATTTCCTGCATAACTATTTTACTGTAAGGTATATCAGAACCCACCAAATTATTTGACTTTAATGGACTCTTTCAGTGGGTTCCAGATGCGGGGGAATTGCTGATTGGAATTTCCCACAATTTCCGCAAGTGAGGGGTTCCAGACAGCCCCGATGTGCACTCCTGACGACACCGCTCCAATGAATCCCCAACCATCAGAATATCTGGCCCATTCACTACAATGGAAGTTCAAAGCACTGCTGCATTGCAGGAAGATGTCAGTTGTGAGGAAGAGTCGCCAGACCTGAAACGTTAACTTTGACATCTCTTCACAGATGCTGCCAGAGCTGCTGAGCTTTTCCAGCAAAGCTCTGCTTTTGTTTCTGATTCACAGCATCTGCAGTTCTTTTGGTTTTTATTTAGGAAGGCGTTTTGATGACTTTCCACATAAGCCCTGGGATGAGCCAGAGATTGTTGTTTTTCTGCAATGCCAGACCTGGTCTCATTGCTAATTGGTTCCCAACCCCAGAAGGTTTAGTCAAATGGCATCACCAGAACTCAGTCAAAATGTGTGGCACTGGAAAAGCACAGCCAGTCAGGCACAGCACAGCCAGTCAGGCAGCATCCGGAGAACAGGAGAGTCGACATTTTGAGCATGAGCTCTTCAACAGGATATTCCTGATGAAGACCTTATGCTTGGAAATGTTAGTTCTCCTGCTCCTCGGATGCTGCCTGACCTGCTGTGCTTTTCCAGCGCCACACTTTTCAACTCCGATCTCCAGCATCCAGTCCTTACTGTCACCAGTGCTGAGCCAACTGTCTTTTAAGGATACTATTATAAAAGAGAAGCCAGTTGAAGAGTAAACACTGCTCAATACAACTTCTGTTGTCAGAATCGAAACCCTGCTTTTCAGACTGCAGAGGAAAAGCCCCCAGCTTGTAAAATGAAGCCAACAACCTGTAATTGTACTCTCTGCAAGTAATTTAAAAAAAACATCTGAATGGATACATGAATAGGAAGGGTTTAGAGGATATGGGCCAAATGTTGGCAAATAGGACTAGATTCATTTAGGATATCTGGTCGGCAAGGACAAGTTGGACTGAAGGGTTTGCTTCTGTGCTGTACATTCAAACACTATATAATTAACCTTCTTCATTGAATCAGTAAAACAGAAACTACATTCAAAACAATATCCCACAGAAGACCTTTAAATAAATTTTAAAGAGAAGAAACTGTCTGCTACTATTGAGTTGCTAGCTAATCAATCAATCACCCTTTAAATGAATTCCAGACTGCTAATTCCAGCTTTGGACTTTTGGACTCCATTTTGAAATGACAAAATGGTATCCCTGAATTGTTTTGTAGTTGAGTTGTTGCAAATTGAATAATCACTTTATCCTTTTTAAGTTGATCTTTCCTTGTCTGTGAGTGTGACCATGTTTCAAAGTATATAAATCCTTTCCAAAGCCGTGCTACACTGGTTTTATCTTGGTTTTTTTCTTCCCTGTTATGTTGCATTCAAATGATTGTCTGTAAACCTTCAACCCCCATCAAAACACAATCTTTCTACCTTCTCCTTACATTGACTCAGTGTCCCAGTATCTGTTGCACTCTGGGGTAGTGAATTCCACAGATTCATGACCTTTTCAGAAATGTAATTCTTCCTCATCTCTGTTTTAAACCTGTTATCCCTTATCCTAAACCTATAACTTTTCATTCTGGATTGCCAACATGTAAAAAAACATCCTTTCTATAACTCCGCCAATATAGTCAAGGATTCCTCCCACCTCTTCTATCAGACAAAGATACAAAAATTTGAAAACACAAACCAACAGATTCAAGATCAGCTTCTTCCCTGCTGTTATCAGACTTATGAATGGACCTCTCATGTATTACAGTTGATGCTTCTTTGCTCCTTCTCTCTAGCTGTAGCTCTATATTCTGCATTCTGTTCTATTACCCTGATGCACTTGAGTAAGATATGACTTGTCTGGGTAGAATGCAAAACAATACTTTTTACTGTATCTCAGTATGTGACAAAAATAAATCAAATAAAGTCTTACATAACTCAATTAGATCTTTCCTCATTCTTCTAAACTCTGGAGAGTATGGTGCTCAATCTCTCTTTATAAGACAACTCTCTCAGCTCTAGAATTAATTGAGTGAATCTCTGAACTGCCTTCAATACAACTTTATCCCTCCTCAAGTGAGGGGACCAAAATTATGTACAATGCTCCAGGGGTAGTTACACTAATGCCTTCTATATTTGCAGCAATACTTCCTTACTTTTATATTTTACTTCTTTATCAGTAAATGTGAACATTTCCATTTGCATTCCTTATTACTTGCCGGACCTAAATACAGGTAGACAACCCTTTATCCAAAATCCCAGAATCTGAAAAGCTCCTAAGTCCAAAGTTTTTTTATGTGAAGTTTTCTTCTCATTAACAAGATTGTTTGGCATGCAAACAGTTAACCCAAGTCGACACCCACTCGATGCGTTTCACTCAGATGCGATGGGGGGGGGCGTGGCCCAGCACTGGCAGGCTTCAATTCCATTTCAGGGCCTGTTTTACTCAGTGCGTCTGCTCCTCCCGTAAGATTTTTTTAAAACTTCACCATCAAACTGTCACTTATTCTGAAATTCGAAAAGTTCCGAATTCCAAAAACCAGCTGATCTCAAGCATTTTGGATAAAGGATTGTGCACCTGTGCTAGTTTTCTATGATCTGTGCACAAGGGTACCCAGATCCCTCTGCGCTGAAGCACCTTGAGATTTCTTTCCATTTAGATACTAAGTTGCCTTTCTGTTCCTCAGACCAAAATGGATAATGATTAATCAGCATTGTGGTGACCCTACATAACATTGCAAAAGCTGCAAGAGGGATAAGAAGATAATATAAATAAATAGATTCCCTCTCATTCTTCTAAATTCTAGCGAGTGCAATCCCAGGTGACTCAACCTCTCCTCATTGGGAAACCCCGCCCATCTCCAGAATCAACCTAGTGAACCTCCTCTGCATCACCTCCAAAGCCAGTGTATTCTTCCTCAAGTACAGAGACAAGAACTGCACACAATACTTTAGGTGTGGCCTCACCAACACATTGTACAATTGCAGTAGAACCTCCTTACTCTTAAATTCAATCCCTCTAACAATGAAAGCCAATATTCCATTTGCCTTCCGGATTACCTAGTTCCGGATTACCTGCAAATCATCAACAACAAGCTTTCTTGGATGTATTGGCTACAAAGGTCCAACAACGTCTCTTCTTCCACAAGCAGCTGAGGAAATTTGGCATGATGGCGAATACCCTTGCCAACCCTTATAGGTGCTCCATCGAGAGCATTCTGTCTGGATGTATCACTACCTGGTATGGCAACTGTACCATTCAAGATCAGAGACGGTTACAGAGAGTGGTGAACTCAGCCCGGACAATCACAAAGGCCAACCTCCAATCTACAGAATCCATCTGTCAGGCCAGCTGTCAAGGAAAGGCCGCCAGCATTCTCAAAGATCCATCCCACCCTGGCAATGTTTTTCTACAACCTCTACCATCGGGGAGAAGGTATAGAAGCCTGAACACATGCACCAGCTGGTTTCGAAACAGTTCTAACTGTTGTTAGAATACTGAATGGCCTCACAAACTCTTAACATTTGCCTGTACCTGTGTTGTGGGTTTTGCTGCTGTTTGCCTATTATTTACTATCTATGCTATTTAACTATGTGATCTGCCTGTATTGCTCGCAAGACAAAGCTTTTCAATGTGCCTAGGTACCCATGACAATAAATTCAATTCAATTCAATTCATCAGCTTTCAGCGATTCATGTATGACCACCCCTAGGTCCCACTGCACAACAGCATGCTACAATCTTTCACCACTTAAGCAATATTCTGACCTACTTTTTCTTAACTTCCCAAGTGGATAATCTCACCTTTACCAACATTATACTCTATCTGCCAGACCCTTGCCCATTCATTTAACCCATCTAAATCTCTCTGCAGACCCTCCACATCCTCTGCGCAGTTAGCCTTTCCACTCAATTTAGTGTCATCAGCAAACTTGGATATGTTACACTCGGTCTCCTCTTCCAAATCATTTATATATTATGAACAGTTGCAGGTCCAACTGTGGCAGACCCTCCACATCCTCTGCGCAGTTAGCCTTTCCACTCAATTTAGTGTCATCAGCAAACTTGGATATGTTACACTCGGTCTCCTCTTCCAAATCATTTATATATTATGAACAGTTGCAGGTCCAACTGTGGCACCCCACTCACCACTGATCTCCAACCAGAGCAACACCCATTTATCCCGACTCTCTGATTTGTATTGGTTAACCAGTCCTCTATCCATGCTAGTACATTCCCTGCAACTGCAAGCATTCTTATCTTATTGATGAGTATTTTATGCAGCACCTTATTGAATGCCTTCTTGAAATCCAAGTAAACAACATCCACATGTTCCCCTCTGTCCACCGCGCTTCTTACATCCTCAAAGAGCTCTTGGAAGTTAGTCAAACACAACCTTCCCTTCCTGAGTCCATGCTGCATCTGCCTGATGGAACACTTTCCATCCAGATATCTATTTCTTCTTTAATGATAGCCTCCAGCATTTTCCCGACTACAGATGTTAAGCTAACTGGCCTATAGTTACCTGCCTTTTGCCTACACCTTTTTATAAACAATGACATGACATTTGCTGCCTTCCAGTCTGCCTGGACCTGCCCGGAGTCCAGTGGAGTTTGGTAAATTACCACTAAGAGAAAGTGAGGACTGCAGATGTTGGAGATCAGAGGTGAAAAATGTGTTGCTGGAAAAGCGCAGCAGGTCAGGCAGCATCCAAGGAGCAGGAGAATGGACGTTTCGGGCATAAGCCCTTCTTCAGGAATGAAACACGGACATTTACTATAAACCGACCGATTCCCACAGCTACCTGGATTACACCTCCTCCCACCCTGCCCCTGTAAAAACGCCATCCCACATTCCCAATTCCTTCACCTCCGCCGTATCTGCTCCCAGGAGGACCAATTCCAATACCGAACAACCCAGATGGCCTCCTTCTTCAAAGACCGCAATTTCCCCTCAGACGTGGTTGACGATGCTCTCCACCGCATCTCCTCCACTTCCTGCTCCTCCGCCCAAGAACCCCGCCCCTCCAATCGCCACAGGAGAGAATCCCACTGGTCCTCACCTACCACCCCACCAACCTCCAGTCCCTTATCTCAGTCCCAACCCTTGGACTCAGCACCGCCTTCTTGACCTGCAATCTTCTTCCCGACCTCTCCGCCCCCACTCCCTCTCCGGCCTATCACCCTCACCTTAACCTTCTTCTACCTATCGCATTCCCAACACCCCTCCCCCAAGTCCCTCCTCCCTACCTTTTATCTTAGCCTGCTGGACAAACTTTCCTCATTCCTGAAGAAGGGCTTATGCCCGAAACGTCGATTCTCCTGTTCCCTGGATGCTGCCTGACCTGCTGCGCTTTTCCAGCAACACATT
>NC_057743.1:10876798-10882419 GCF_004010195.1 Chiloscyllium plagiosum | reverse complement strand
TGGCCTATCACCCTCACCTTAACCTCCTTCCACCTATTGCATTCCCAACGCCCCTCCCCCAAGTCCCTCCTCCCTCCCTTTTATCCTAGCCTACTTGGCACACCCTCCTCATTCCTGAAGAGGGGCTTATGCCCAAAACATTGATTCTCCTGCTCCTTGGGAGCTGCCTGACCTGCTGCGCTTTTCCAGCAATACATTTTTCAGCTCTAAATTACCACTAAGACATCTACTATAACTTCCACTATTTCTTTCAGCACCCTGGGATGCATTCCTTCAGGACCAGGGGACTCATCTACCTTTAAATCCTCAAGTTTGCTCAATACTATCCCTTTAGTGATAATAATTGGATCGAGGTCTTCAACTCCCATTGTATCCTTAACATCATTCTTTGGCATATTGTACACAACATCCACTGTGAATACTGACACAAATTAGTTATTCAAGGCCTCAGTTGTTTCAGCATTACCCATTAACTTCTGTTTCTCATTCTGCAGGGGGCCTATATCTACTTTAGCCACCCTTTTCCGCTTCATATACTTATAAAAACTTGTCCAACCCGTTTTTATATTCTGTGCTAGTTTGCATTCATATTCTAACTTTCCTTTCTTTATTGCTTGCTTCATGGTTCTTTGTTGCTTTTTAAAGTTTTCCCAGTCTTCCTGTTTTCCACTACTCTTGGCTACTTTGTAAGCCTGAGCTTTTAATTGGACGCCTTCCTTCATTTCCTTGGTTATCAAAGGCTGGCTCTTCCTACCGATGCTATCTTTGTTTCTGAACAGAATATACTTTATCTATTGTCTATTGTTAGGGCAAAGTCAGCATGGTTTCATTAAGGGGAGATCTTGCCTGACAAATTCTTTGAGAAAGTAACACAGAGGTTAGACCAAGGAGAGCCAATGGAGGTTATCTACCCGGACTTCAAGAAGGCCTTTGACAAGGTGCCACACAGGAGGTTGCTGAATAAGATAAGGCTCCATGGTGTTAGAGGCAAGGTTGGATAGAAGCTTGGTTGTCTGGCAGAAAACAGAGAGTGGGGATAAAAGGGTCATTCTCAGGATGGCAGCCGGTGACAAGTGGTGTTCCACAAGGCTCAATGTCGGGACCACAACTTTTCACTTTATACATTTACGATCTAGTTGAAGGAACTAAGGGCATTTTGACTAAGTTTGCAAATGATACAAAGATAGACAGTGGGATAGATAGTATTGTGAAGGCAGGGAGGCTGCAGAAGGATTTGGACAGGTTAGGAGAGTAGGCAAAGAAATAACAGATGGAAAGTGTGAGAACATGGGAAAGTGTGAGGTCATGCACTTTGGTAGGCAGAATGGAGATATAGACTATTTTCTAAAATGGGAGAAAACTCAGAAGTCTGAAGTGCAAAGAGACTTGGGAGTTCTAGTCCAGGAATTTCACAATGTAAACTTGTAGGTCGAGTTAGTAGTTAGAAAGGCAAGTGCAGTTTTGGCATTGAATATAAAAAGAGGAATGTAGTTCTGAGACTCTAAAGTTGAGCTTGGGCCACATTTGGAGTATTGAGCACAGTTTTGGGCCCTGGAGTGGGATCAGAGGAGGTTCACCAGAATGGTCCCAGGGATTAAAAGCTTAATATACGAGGAACCTTTGAGGACTCTGGGTCTATACTTGATGGAGCTGAGAAAGACGAGAAGTGAAACTTACAGAATACCGAAAGGCCTGGACAGAGTGAATGCTGGCCTTACAGGAAAGGGAAGGTCTTTCAGGATGGAGATAAAGAGAAACTTCTTCAGCTGGAGACTGGTGAATCTGTGGAGTTCACTGTCACACAAGGCTGTGGAGGCCAGGTCATTGATTATATTTAAGATGGAGGTAGATAGGTTCTTGATTGTCAAGGGGTTCAAGGGTTACGGGGAGAAAGCGGAAGAATGGGGTTGAGAAAGTTATCAACCATGACTGAATGGTGGAGCAAACTCAATGGGCTGAATGGCCTAATTTCTGCTCCTATGTTTTATGTTCTTCTGTTACATTTGATATTGATAGATTACTGTTGACCAAAGATTGGATAAATGCTGATATAATAGAGTTGGCTCACAGATCAACTACGATCTCACTGAATGACGGAATAGAGTTTTTTTTTAGATTAGATTAGATTACTTACAGTGTGGAAACAGGCCCTTCGGCCCAACAAGTCCACACCGACCCGCCGAAGCGTAACCCACCCATACCCCTACATTTACCCCTTTTACCTAACACTACGGGCAATTTAGCATGGCCAATTCACCTGACTTGCACATCTTTGGACTGTGGGAGGAAACCGGAGCCCCCGGAGGAAACCCACGCAGACACGGGGAGAACGTGCAAACTCCACACAGTCAGTCGCCTGAGTCGGGAATTGAACCCGGGTCTCTGGCGCTGCGAGGCAGCAGTGCTAACCACTGTGCCACCGTGGCTAAAGGGCCTACCTTTATTCCCACATTCCACAATTTGGAATAAACATAGTTCGAGAGAAGAGTCAAATTTGGCTCAATTCTGAAGGACCTGGAGATGCCTCTTTAAGGAGGCTTTGGGCAAAATACATTACAGCACAATCTCATTTAGTGCACAAATGGGGACATTTTGTTGGTGATAGCAAAACAATTCTCCATTTTGAACTAACTTGTTGGATCACAGAGATTGCAGAGGGAACTGTGTACATTTCAGTGGAGGTTTTAGTGCTTTAATTGTGATGGATTAGTATAGACAAACCCATTAACTCCTGGTCTCTTGATGATTACAGCTTCCAACTGCCTGATGGTCTGGATAATCTAATCATTGAAAGTTCAATAATGAGTATGTAACAGAAACCTGTGCTCTCAGAGCATGGATACAACCTAATTCCCTTCGCATTCCTAAATAGGGCAGAGGTTTAATAAAAAGCAAGCTCCGAGATTGTAATAAACTCTGTTTTGCATGTAGCAAATCGACTGTAAAATCAAATGAAACAATTGAAGCCAAACAACATTTTGACTTCCATTTCAATGTATATTTCAGCTGCTGGGGTGAAACAGATTCTTTTCCTTATTTAATTGTCTTTGCAAACCAGGCTGTGCTATCACATCATGGCACGTGCTGACATTATTCATTCTGTTATGATTTACAGTGCCATTAGGAAGACAGAAAGCAATTAAGGACTCAACAGGTTTATGAGGAAATAAGGCAAGAGAGCAAGTTAAGAGGTTGAGAGATGCATTCACATCAAAACTTGAGTCTGTACTGTTGGCTGTTGGCCAGACAGGATGCGGATAACACTGAGCTGGATCTTGACACATGTAGAATCACCACTGGTGGTTGAATAATCTTCTCATTGGGAACTGCAGAGTTTAGGTTTTGTCTACATAGTGGTCTTGCCAATATTTAGTTGCCTGACAGTCTGCAAACAGCACATTTCTGATACCTGCTTGTTAATTACGTGACTGATATTCATTTCCAATAATTAAACTTGAAATGTCTTCCAGATATCTCCCAGATATTTTAGAATAATCTTTACTCCCTGTGGGCTACCTTCTGGTGGTAAGCTTTGTGGAGTTTTATGTTCTGATAATTCTAAATGTTATTATAGAGCAAAGATGTGTGTGTTGCAGGTATGGATTTTGTGAAAAAAAGTGACTTATCCCCTAAAACAATGAGAGCCTGTGCCTAAGGTTAATCTAAAAATGGAGTAATAATACCACTAAATCATAACATCCCACACAAAAAGATTTTGTGGCCAATTGCAGAACTCTTTGCTCTCTGGTTTTACTTCATCCTCAGCAGCCTAGAGGCTAAGGTAACAACTGAAATAACTACGGATATTGGGAATCAGAAACTATAACAGCAATTGCTGGAAACGCTCAGCAGGTCTGGTGTCATCTGTGGAGAGAGAATCTGAGGTAATGTTTCGGGCCCGTTGATGCTTTCCCAGAACACGATTTCTCTCCACAGATGCTGCCAGACCTTCTGAGGTTTTCCAGCAATTTCTGTTTCTGTTAAAGGCTAATGTATTGGGTAAGCAATCCACAAGTTGTGGATATTTTCGATCAACCCATTCAGAAACATTAAGACAGACCTCTGAAGCAGATGGGCCTTGAATCCAGGACTCCTGGCTGATAGGTAGGGTGCCACCACAGCACCAGAAGAACCACTCACAAGTTGGAAACTTTAATGTAAGAGGGGAAAATTATGATTTACGTTTGGTTAAATAGCTAATTCTGTTGATTTGGGTCAGTACCAGAAAGGTAAAGAAGGTAGCGACTTGATAATGGTCTGATCATAGTGAGAGCTTCTGCGCTGTAGCTTTGATTCTCCAGCTGATATTATCTGTGTGTGCAGATTCCTTGCTGGAAGACTGGAGTTTGAGAATTAACTGTTTTATGTATTGTTGGTAAACTAGGGACTCCATATTTTCGATAACAACATTTTTGACTTTGTAACATTCAGGCTATGAGATGAACAAATAGATTAGATTCCCTACAGTATGGAAACAGGCCATTTGGCCCAACAAGTCCACACTGACTCTCCGAACAGTAACCCACCCAGACCCATTCCCCTAACCTATATTTACCCCTGACTAATGTGACTAACACTATGGGCAATTTAGTATGGCCAATCCACCTGACCTGCACATCTTTGGACAATGGGAGGAAACCAGAGCGCCCAGAGGAAACCCACACAGACACGGGGAGAAAGTGCAAACTCCACACAGACAGTTGCCCGAGGTGGAAATTGAACCTGGGTCCCTGGTATTGTAAGGCAGCAGTGCTAACCACTGAGCCACCATTCTGCCCTAAATACTTGACTATTTCACCAACTTAAGTTCCATTTACTAATGTCACTCTTCAGGAAATTTTATTTGCACCCATTATACAGCAATTGTTATAGTGATAAATGTTTCTTCTCCATCTTGCTTCTAGGCTTAAGTTCCTAGACTAGATTAGATTAGTGTGGAAGCAGGCCCTTCGGCCCAACAAGTCCACACCGACCCTCCGAAGAGCAACCCACTCAGACCCATTCCCCTACATTTACCCCTTCACCTTACACTATGGGCAACTTAGCATGGCCAATTCACCTAACCTGCACATCTTTGGACTGTGAGAGGAAACCGGAGAACCTGGAGGAAACCCACGCAGACACAGGGAGAATGTGCAAACTCCACACATACAATACCCGAGGTGAGAATTGGACCTGGGTCTCTGGCACTGTGAGGCAGCAGTGCTAACCACTGTGCCACCGTGCCGCCCCAAGACATCAACTGCTTGTTTAAATATGTATTTCTCACACACTTATTTTGGGTCTTGCTAATATGAAGTGAATATGATTTGATTGTGCTACTGGGAATATGTTATGAGCCTCCAAATAATGAGAGCTATAAAGCATCTGATCAGTAGGGAAATCACTGATTAAACAAACTTTGTTCCAAGACTCACTGATGGATCCAGCCCTCTGAGATATGCTTACATAGTCGTGAAGGGGATTGCTAGCCTTTAGTATGTTCCTCTTCCTCTCCAAGTGGTTTTTCAATGCCTGTTTGTTTATTTAGACATGATTAGGAGATGTCAGCTGGTTCGAGCTTCGATCAATGTGGGGACAGATGACTACATTTTTGATGATTTTATGAACTGGTAAAAGTG
>NC_057743.1:10838850-10875014 GCF_004010195.1 Chiloscyllium plagiosum | reverse complement strand
GGTAGAAGACAGAGGGTGGTGGTGGTGGAGGGTTGTTTTTCAGACTGGAGGCCTGTGACCAGTGGAGTGCCACAAGGATCGGTGCTGGGTCCACTACTTTTCATCATTTAAATAAATGATTCGGATGTGAGCATAAGAGGTATAGTTAGTAAGTTTGCAGATGACACCAAAATTGGAGGTGTAGTGGACAGCGAAGAGGGTTACCTCAGATTACAACAGGATCTTGATCAGATAGGCCAATGAACTGAGGAGTGGCAGCTGGAGTTTAATTCCGATAAATACGAGGTGCTGCATTTTGGGAAAGCAAATCTTAGCAGGACTTATACACTTAATGGTAAGGTCCTAGGGAGTGTTGCTGAACAAAGAGACCTTGGAGTGCAGGTTCATAGTTCTTTGAAAATGGAGTCGCAGGTAGATAGGATAGTGAAGAAGGCGTTTGGTATGCTTTCCTTTATTGGTCAGAGTATTGAGTACAGGAGTTGGGAGATAATGTTGCGGCTGTAGAGGACATTGGTTAGGCCACTGTTGGAATATTGCATGTAATTCTGGTCTCCTTCCTATCAGAAAGATGTTGTGAAACTTGAAAGGGCTCAGAAAAGATTTACAAGGATGTTGCCAGGGTTGGAGGATTTGAGCTATAGGGAGAGGTTGACCCGGCTGGAGCTGTTTTCTTTGGTGGCTGATGGTTGACCTTATAGAGGTTTATAAAATCATGAGAGGCATGGATGGAATAAATGGAAAAAGTCTTTTCTCTGGGGTGGGGGAGTCCAGAACTAGAGGGCATAAATTTAGGGTGAGAGGGGAAAGATATAAAAGAGACTTGAGGGGCAGCTTTTTCATGCAGAGGGTGGTACATGTATGGAATGAACTGCCAGAGGAAGTGGTGGAGGGTGTACAATTGCAACATTTAAAAGGCATCTGGATGGGTATATGAATAGGAAGGGTTTGGAGGGATATGGGCCGGGTGCTGGCTGGTGGGACTAGATTGGCCAAAAGGCTCCACTACTTGACAGACTTCCTCCACTCAGTTTGTGGAACGTGGAATTACACAGAGATGTAGTGGGAAGGAAAGCAAGAAACAAACTTATTGAGAGTACTATGGCAGCACGGGTACAGCCCTGGCATAACCATGCTAGCATGATGCCTAACATTTTGTCACAAAAGATTTTTCCATGGATTGATGCCTAGTTTGAAATGTAGCAGCTAGAGGAACAAGGTGGATACAGGGCAATGGGCCCAACTGACTGCATTGCCCTTTCATTCTACAACCATCCCAACCTATCCCTAGTCAAAGTTCCAGTGCGAATGAGATGGTAAGAGATGTCGAGGGCAAGGAGATGTGCATTACGCAGGGGGTCAGGGTATGAAGGTGGCCAGGGATTGGGGACCTTGCAGGTTTATGTCCTGTACAGTGCGTCGGTCTGTGTGTATGATGTTCTTTCCTTTCAAAGATCTTCACATCAGTGTGTTCTGCAGTCCCTCCTCACAGACTGAATCATTTACTCTGCCTGCTCTGGCTGTGCCCACAGCCTTTTTTCTTTCCTATCGTGCACTTTCCATTTCCAGGACAATGGGAGGTGACTGTGAGCACTCCTTAGCTAGTGGCTTCCCACAATCGTCCCTACATGTTACTGAGGGGACATCTAAATCCCTTTCCTGTTAGTCCTTCCAGGAAACACCATTAGCTTTCCAGCTCCCTAGGGCCCTACACAACCCACCTATTTGAATCTGCACTTGCTTACTTTGTACCCACCACTCCCCAGCCCCTGGCACACGAGATGACCATGCCAGGTATAGTCATACACTATTGAAGCCAGGGGATCTCTGACTGTGAAGGAATGACCAACCCACATGAGCTCCTTTACCATAAAATGCAACGCGCATTCCATTCCCCCCCCACCCCCTACAGATACAATTGCATTCCTTCACAGTTTTCAGAAAATTGGACTTGCCACATCAATACAATGGCTACAAGAACAGGTCAGAGGCAAGGAAAGCTGGAGTACTCCCCACTTGCCTGGATGGGTGCAGCCCCAACAACACTCAAGAAGTTTGACATCATCCAGGACAAAGCAGCTTTCTTGATTTGCACCGCATCCACCAATATCCACTCCCTCCGCCACCAACGCTCAGGAGCATCAGTATGTACCAACTACAAGATGCACTGCAAATATTCATCAAAGATTCTTAGACAACACCTTCAAAACCCACAACCACTTCCATCTAGAAGGACAAGGGCAGCAGACACATGGGAATACCACCACCTGCAAATTCCCCTCCAATCCACTTACCATCCTGACTTGGTCAAAATCCTGGAATTCCCTCCTTATGGTATTATGGGTCAACCCATAGCAGGTGGACTGCAGTGGTTCAATAAGGCAGCTCATCACCACCTTCTCAAGGGCAACTAGGGACAGGCAGTAAATGCTGGTCAGACAGCAATGCCCACATTTCACAAGTGAATCAAAAACAAATCCCCACTTCCCCCAGCCTTCAGCCTTCGATTTGGAGTGATAGGTTCCTAAGTCTTCCATCCGTGGAAATGGCCCCCTTTCTTCACTCTTCATCCCACAGACCAACCTCCTTTCTCCTTTTGTTTCTATGCACAGCACCGATGGGCTGATTGGAACCCACTCCAGGGGACAGTTTGAATGAGAAGCACCCAGATCCCTGATTGGTGGCTACACATCTCTTCAAGCACATTCGCTTGACCTTCCCGACTGGAGCTATGAAGCCTTGGGACTGAGCATGACCCACTCCCTGGACTGCAGGGGCATGGAGTCCCTGACCGACCGAGTGCACTCCAACTGGACCCCTGACCTTGGCCAACCCCTGGAATGATATCGGAAGCTGCCCTTGACTTGCTGCCCCATGGCTACCTCCTTCAGTGAGGATGATTCCCGTCAGTCTTTGAGACAGAGTGAAAAACAATGACTGCAGATGCTGGAAACCAGATTCAGGATCAGTGGTGCTGGAAGAGCACAGCAATTCAGGCAGCATCCGATGAGCAGCAAAATCGACGTTTCGGGCAAAAGCCCTTCATCAGGAATAAAGGCAGAGAGCCTGAAGCGTGGAGAGATAAGCTAGAGGAGGGTGGGGGTGGGGAGAAAGTAGCATAGAGTACAATGGGTGAGTGGGGGAGGGGATGAAGGTGATAGGTCAGGGAGGAGAGGGTGGAGTGGATAGGTGGAAAAGGAGCTAGGCAGGTCGGACAAGTCCGGACAGGTCAAGGGGACAGTGCGGGCTGGAAGTTTGAAACTAGGATGAGGTGGGGAAGGGGAAATGAGGAAGCTGTTGAAGTCCAATAGATGCCCTGGGGTTGAAGTGTTCCGAGGCGGAAGATGAGGCGTTCTTCCTCCAGGCGTCTGGTGGTGAGGGAGCGGCGGTGAAGGAGGCCCAGGACCTCCATGTCCTTGGCAGAGTGGGAGGGGGAGTTGAAATGTTGGGCCATGGGGTGGTTTGGACCCGCACCAATCAACCAAACCGCCCCAGACGCCTGGGTCCAGTTGGAGTGCACTCGGTCGGTCAGGGACTCCATGCTCCTGCAGTCCAGGGAGTGGGTCATGCTCAGTCCCAAGGCTTCATAGCTCCAGTCGAGAAGGTCAAGCCATGGGTGGCTGGTTGGTGCCCACAGATCATACCCTGAGATGGTGTTTGGTGCCGATCAACATGGAAGTGCCTCACAGCCAGCAGCAAGCCAAAATTGCCAGGGTGACAAGACTGTGGCTTTAAGAGGTATATTTGTCCTTTTTTTTGAAATGAAGAGAAGTTAAGATTAGAGGTACCGATTGGTCTGCTTCAAAGCCCATAAAATGAACAACTTATGAGGCCTTTGGTTTCCTTTCCAAAGTTTGGAACAATAGAAGCAGCCTGACTGGGTGGGGTGAGCTCCCACAAAGCCGAGATATTTAGTTTTAGTTTTTCAGTAGCAGTTGCTGGGGTCTTGAAGCTGATTTTGGGAGCTACAGTATATCTCTCCTTACTACTCTCTTTCTCTCGGAATTTTTGCTTGCTGTTTTTCATCCAGGACTGAAGAATTGCCCATGTGACAATCTATTTTACTGAACTTGCCTTTGTCAAGGGTGTGTTTATGGGATGTTACTGTACTAGAATAGTTAATTCGTAGAAGTTAATAAATCTATTATTTTGTTAAGCATTTTATTGTTTTTATTTGTATTTTAATTGTACTATAAAAATAATGTGTTTTGCATAAAGTTGAATAGTTTGACCAATTGAATTGCATTTAGAATGCAACACTTACCATTAAAATAAGAAAACTTCAGGGTCTAGTCTATCTCCTTAATATATTTTGAATGGGTTAGGTTTTAACGATAAGAGGAGGTACCTGCTTGAGCTTTCTCGATGTCTAGCAAACTTTCCAAACTCGCTAAGACAGAAAGATGAATATTAGTCAGATAAGCTGTGGCATTTAGAAAGTATTTAACAAGTTACAATCCCACTGAATTGGCAACTCACCTCTGCCTAATGAGAAAATCAGCTCACTATCTTTTTTTGCTTTTGTTGAGCATCAGGATAGGCCTCTCTAGGCTTCTCCTCTGATTGTGACACGTGTAGCACACATCATTCGCACCCCAGTACAATTCTGCCCCAGGTCTCTGTAACAACGTCAGTTGCATTGACGTAATTTGTAAATTGTTGCTGGCATGCGAGAAATCATCAAGAGACTCCTGTAGTTAGACCAGGAAGTAGTTTTTGTCTGGACGACGAGCTATACTGCTCTTTCATGGTGGCAGCAATCCTCATCACAGATAGCAGCTCATAGAGCACCATGAGCTAGCTGTTCCAATCAATAAATACCATGGGTATTGTGGGATAGGAGTCAGAGTTGTCAAATTCTATGGCACTGTAAGTGCCGAATAAGGTCCAGCTACAGGAACGCATGCCAAGTGTGAGAATAGTTCAGAGCAGGAGAAAGGACCAATCAGAAGGAGAGCAGCCCCATGAAATTAATGTGGATCTGGGAAGGAAGCATCCTACCCCACCCTGCTGGACAGAAAGATAAGTAGCAAAGGGAAGCAGACACCATGAATTGATTGCCAACAGTAAGTTATGTGATGTGAATTTTGGGTAGGGGGCCTGAAACAATTAGGCCCCTATTTATAAATTATTTATTTATTATTTAACAGGCATAGGCCATGAATGCCAATGCAGAACCTTTTGCCAATATTGTAGGTGGTTCACTTCCAGCACAGATGGTAAGGTTGGATACTTAGACAACTGTTAATTTCCAGGCTGCTGACTTCTTTTCTACCCTCAGCTCCTTGGCAGCCTGGTTCTACAAAGGTGAAGCCTTCTTCGATGCGATCAAGTCATTTCTGAGGGAGTACACCAACTACTCACTTAGTGCTATAAAATAACGCCAGTCCAGCAGATAATTGGAGGTTAGAACTCATTGGAATCCAACATTTGTTTGTTCAGCAAGTGAGGATGTTTGACCTTTCACATGGTTGATTACATCCTCTAACTTCCTTGTGTTCAATGTGTCAAGTTATGTCAATTCGTCACCAATATCCTCGATCCCTTGGTGAGCTCCTGTAAGTAATGCAGTGAGGTAATAATTGCTTGGTAAACTGGCCACTTGTCTTACCCGGGATAGGTGATCTTATATGTGTCTTGACATACAGCCTCTGGAAGAAAAATACCATTGGTTCATTCTTGTTAGCAGAACAAAATTTTGTCTCTGTCAGGGCAGTGATAGTTCGAAGAGCCTGACGCTTTAAAAACTGTGACAGTGCCAACATGTGCCAACACTTGGTAATTTTAGGAGTATCAGTCACTGGTAAAAACACTTGCCTTTTCAGGTAAGGTTTTGATTTTAGGGTTAATAATTTCTCCATCCCCACTGGATGTAACACATTAAAATCTCATCTTCTGGAGAGAAATTGAAGAAGAAAATTTTAAAAATAAATGAAATTTCAAAGGGAACAAAGAAAGCAAAAATGTAAGATTTTTTGAGGGGTACATTTTACCTAAGAGTCCACTGGGCAGACAGGGCCCTGTGATGATAATGTGCTTCTGTGAAATTTAATGTTGAAAATTAATAGAAAATCATGGATAGCAGGTTATATTTAATGAGCTGCACCGTTTGCAAGGGTGCATACCCTAATACTTATCCTGATGTATGCATCACTTAACAAAAATAAATATGTCTACAAAAGACAGGTAATTTGCTTCGGCAATTGAAAAGTTTGAAAGCCAAAATATGAAATATATTTAGAATCTGACAGACACCATTAAATAGAGCGAGTGACAGAGCGTTGCTGGCTTAGCAATTGAAAGAGGGAAGCTTAAATCTCCTGAACAGACAGCATAATCAAGGGAAAAACGGTTTTTTAAGTTCAAAGAGAGATCAATATGCAATTCCAGTACTTTGATAAACTATACATCGCTGACATTAATGTTAATTTTCTTCAACCTCATCATATTTTTTGGTGAGCACAAATCTGTTTGAACATCTACAATCTGAGTAATGCCATTCAAAAGTAATGGAAATAAAAAGAACTACTGCATCCATCACAATGAAAGGGTTTGTCCCACAGTGGTGCATCGCCATTGACTTCC
This sequence comes from Chiloscyllium plagiosum, assembly GCF_004010195.1. Lineage (NCBI taxonomy): Eukaryota > Metazoa > Chordata > Chondrichthyes > Orectolobiformes > Hemiscylliidae > Chiloscyllium > Chiloscyllium plagiosum. The sequence continues at coordinate 10,868,432 of NC_057743.1, read as the reverse complement.
CTTTTCGTTTCCTAGTAAACGATCTTCAATTGCACCAAATTTCTTTAAAAATCCTCCAGAAAGCATAAATTTTGACTTGCATGAATGGAGAGATGATTGCTTTGATTATGCCACTGCTTTGTTGCAAGACTGAAAATCGACATCCTTTCTTAATGTGAGCTGTGACTATTTCAAGATTTAGGGTGAGAGGGGAAAGATATAAAAGAGACCTAAGGGGCAACGTTTTCACACAGAGGGTGGTACGTGTATAGAATGAGCTGTCAGAGGATGTGGTGGAGGCTGGTACAATTGCAACATTTCAGAGGCATTTGGATGGATATATGAATAGAAAGGGTTTGGAGGGATAAGGGCCAGGTGCTGGCAAGTGGGACTAGATTAGGTTGGGATATCTGGTCGGCATGGACAGGTTGAACCAAAGGGTCTGTTTCCATGCTGCACATCTCTATGACCCTATGACTCTATTTCAGCAGAAAGCTAAAACCAAGATACGTTAAAAACTAACATTTAAAGTGTTGGAGAAAGTGCTGCAGCAGGCAGTGAGAGAGCCACATTTAACATTTCCAGTCTGTTGTGGAACCCTGAGTTCTGAAGAAGAGTCATATTCGATTTGAAACATTAGTTCTGTTTCTCTCTCCACAAATGCTGAGAGACCTGCTGAGTTTCTCCAGCATTCTCTGCCTTTGTTTCAGATTTGCAGATTCCAAAGTATTTCATTTTTGTTAAAAATTAACATGTAACTTTAGCAAATGTTTATTAAATTAAAAACAATGATAGGAAGGTAATACATTTCGGACGATTTGTTTGTATTGATGGTAAATGCAAACATGCACCATTTGGGCTTAATTTCGGTGCCATAGCCTTTACTTTTGTCTATGCAATACTATTGAAAATAGGAAAAAATACAAAGCTGAAGTTTGGAGATTAAAATAGAACCCCAGAATTTTAGTCTCTATTTACCTCAAGCGGCATGGTGGCACAGTGGTTAGCACTGCTGCCTCACGGCGCCAGAGACCTGGGTTCAATTCCCACCTCAGTCCTCCCACAGTCCAAAGATGTGCAGGTCAGGTGAATTGGCCATGCTAAATTGCCCGTAGTGTTAGGTAAGGGGTAAATGTAGGGGTATGGGTGGGTTGCGCTTCGGCGGGTCGGTGTGAATTGTTGGGCCGAAGGGCCTGTTTCCACACTGTAAGTAATCTAATCTAATCTAAGCATCAGGTTGTAACCTTTAAAGCCGAAGATTGAAATGATTTTCAATAAGGAGTAATCCAGCCCCTTTTAGGATTCCTTCTGAGTGGTAACTGTCAAAATGCCTGAGGAACAATATTCATACATTGCTTTCCTTGATTTTTGCAGCTTATCTCCCGAATTTGAACAAAAGAAAATGAGTGTAAAACATTTAGCCATATATTGAGGTTATCTGGTTCAACTGATTCTATTGTATCCCAGTAACAGATGTGATGGACACTGAATTCCTGCTCTCTCTCTCTCTTTCTGCATTGTGATACATATTAATAAATTGATTCTGGTACAATCACTATTAGCTTACTGAGTTCAAATATATGCTTAATCAGTAGGAGTCAATATCTATTACCCTCTGATACTTAGCACCACAGACAATGCAAAGAGTAAGATATTAAGTATGAAATTAGGACCATTAAGTCCAAAAGTCTTGTTGAGTGCATGACTGATTTCTATTACTAATTAGCCAAGTAATTCTCCACATCAAACCACCTATTGATGAGAAGGGCACTGCTTGTCACTGGCCACCTGGGTGTTTCTTTTCTTCCTGGTGCTGGAATATGAATAAAGTTTTCTGCACTCATTTCTTCACTGTGTCCGACACCTACACACACATGGCATGCGTGCTGGGGAAAATAAGCACTACTGCTGTTTGGTGGTAGTTTGGGGGCTTATATATATAAAAAAAACAAGGAGATGAAAATCTCCTCAGAAAAAGAAGGAAAAAAACAAGAAAAACAAAATCGAACTACCTTTTGAGAGATGATATTTAATCTACAGCTAGTAGCTCTTCTGTATTGAGCAGTGCCATTGGGTAACATACCCACCCAAAACTTTGCACCCAGCTATGTATCTGGGAGAAAGGAGCATTGCAGCAAGGGCAGGGGGTGGTTCTCAGCTGCTCTTCCCCTTTCTGATGCCAGGTCCCTGAACAAGTGTGTCCACCTGGGAGACTGCAAGCAAGCACCATTAGGATTTATGTTTCACCCTTCCTAAATGGCAAGCCATTCCCTCTTGCTGCTTGATTAATCCCAACATTGATGGGATAAGACTTTGTATGGATGTTTTAATACAATGTAGACAGTGTGATGTATACCTGTGAAATGGGGTTTCACTTGTGTGAATAGTAAGAAGACAAATCTTTTTGTTTGAACTATATGTTCTGTACAAAAATAGGATTTAGTCATTAATGCTTTTAGTCTGTTACAACAAAATTCTTAAAATATGGTTTCATGTTATGTCATTCTTTCAGTATTAATTGGAAGTTAAAAGTTATTTTGAAATTTTATCAGGGATCATAATAGTACTGTGTGTTGTATAAGTTTTACTCAAAGGCTATTGAAATATTAACTTTATTCATTTAGTTTTCTGATTTATGTTAAGAAGGTCTTTAATGTTGACTGTTATCTTATTTCTTTATCCTTCTACTTATTCTATGAAGGTCTGTAATGTTTATTTTTTAAAACTTTGCTTTTACTATTTTGTAGCTGAGTTTTTTGTACCTTGGTACCTAAGGTGATGCCATGTGGCATGAAACACTTTTCAGTGCACTCCTGTATTTGAGTACATGTGACAATAAAATTTAAATCTACCTTCACATGTCAAAAGTATTGCAGGAGGGAGAATGGAAGCCATTTTAGGTCCAGATTGTTTTTCTGTTCTGGAGATCCCTGTCTTTCCCCACCACCATCCCTTCCTTCTGCTACCCTAGTCCACACAGGTACAGGAGTGATGGTTTCATTGTCATGTCGTCAGAAGTTACTTATCTCCAGATGTAAGGCTATTGACCATGTCTCACAGGTAATCACTGAACAAGATCCTTACCCAGTGCCCCTTCTCTGCAGTTAACCATTACAGCTGCATTTCAGACCACAATTTGTCTTGGAGCAATTGCAATGGAGATAGTAGAATGACTTTAATGTAAATCATGGGGCAAGAAGTGGAATACCATGGTTTTAAATTCCATGCCTAATATATTTTATTAACTTTAATAGAGAACGGTTGGACAGGCTACACAAAACACTATCAGTTTTCTAAAGGGTGAGTAGGTTATAATTGCATGCAGGGAATGAGCGAGTCAATTATTAAGACTCTTGTTTACAGTACATGTTATAATATATGCTTTTACATAAAATATCTACTATGGTTTTCTAATCTTGCTGGGGAGCCACGTGAAAAAATATTTTATCATGTTGTTATTTCTGGGCATCTCTTGTAGCTGTTAACCACTTCATCCTCAGTATTTCTGTGTATATTGTACACACAGCTTATACCATATACTCTACCTCACTGTGAGCAAATCCAGGAGTGATCTATTTCGACATAACTAATTGTTACGCAAATTTATTAAAGAGGGGTTATTTATGTGTCATTGCCTGAGAAAGTGACTTGAGAAAAGGGATTTCAGAGCTAAACTAATGAAGGAGCAGCCTGGTTTATAACAAAGCAGATCTGATTCAAAATCATTACACTGATGATCTTTTAAATAAAAGGATTGACAGTTGGTCTTCATTCAAACAAGACCAATTGAACCATGTGAAATCAAGGATAACAAGATCAGGATAAATGTTTTCAAGGGGTAGTTTGATATGTTCCTTCGAATCAATAAATGGATTGAAGGTCATTGTAAGTTAGAAGATGTAGTTCAGATCTAAGATAGGATAACAACCTGATTGGTCCGAAGCCATGTCAAATAGATTGGATTCATGGATCAGAAAACCTTAGTTAAATATATTGGTATTGCAATGAAACGGCTGATGAAACGTGAATGAAAATTCAGCTTTGCCAATTACCCATTGAGGAATTTGTTTAGTTACACATTGCAAGTAGTTTGCAGATGTAATCTTTGGTCTGGGTTGATTTATCTGATCTCGGGGAGAGTAGCGGTTCAGTTTTGTGGAGGTTCAGCTAGGGGAGAGGAAATATTACCCAGGGTTCCCAGCTCTGATTGCTCGGCTATGACCCTCACATCCCACAAGCTGGAAAGTGACTCCATGGAGGGAATTGGGTTCTGCCCATGAAGCCATCACAATTGAACAGCCTACTGGCATTACTGGGCAGGCCTTTTACAGAAATAACTAACATTTAAGGCACCACTCTATAGGAAGGATGTGATTGCACTGGACAGGGTGTGGAGGAGATTCATCAGGTTATTGCTTGGAGTGGAGAATCTCAGCTATAAGAAGAGGCTAGATAATGTGGGGTAGATGTTTTTGGAAAGAGATAATTAAGAGGGTACTTTCTTGAGGTGTATAAGATTATGAGGGGCATGAGTGGGTTGGACAGAAAGCAGCAGTTCCCCTTAGTTGAAGGGTCAATAACAAGGGGCATAATTTTAAGGTGAACAGCAGGAGTTTGAGAGGGATCATTATAGAGTGATATAGCATGGAAACAGACCATTCGGTCCAACCAGTCCATGCCGAACATAATCTCAAACTTAATTAATCCCACCTGCTTGCTCCTGGCTGATATCCCTCCAAACATTACTCATTCATGGACTAATCTAAATATCTTTTAAACATTGTAACTCCTCGGGGAGTTCATTACGCATGTGAACTACACTGTCTAAAAAAATTGCCCTTCATATCTTTTGTAAATCTCTCCTCTCTCCATAAAAATATGCTCTCTAATCTTGAAATCCCCCATCCTAGGGAAATGACACCGAGCGTTAACTCTGTATATACCCCTCATGATTTTATAAACCTCCACTAGCTCACCTCCTATGTTTCAGTGAAAAGAGGTCCCAGACTATCCAACCTTTCTTTATAACTCATGCCTTCCAAACCCGGCAACATCCTGATAAATCTCTTCTGAACTTAATCTTCTCTTGCTTCACAATATCCTTTCTATAATTGGGCAACCAGAACTGGACACAGTAGTCCAGAAGAGTCCTCACCAATGTCCTCAAAATGACTTCCCAACTCTTACACTCAAAAGGACTGAGCAATGAAGGCAGGCATGTTAAACACCTTAACCACCCTGTCAGTAGGTTTCTCATCTAGAAGGAGGATTTCGGTCTGGAATTCTGTGCCTGGAGGGTAGTTGAGGTGGGTAACCTCACAACCTTTAAAAAGTACTTGGGTGAGCTCTTAAAGTGTCATAACAGTTAAAGCTATGAAGCAAGGATAGGAAGGTGGGACTTAGCCTAGATTTAATGTACTTTTGCAGGTTTAGACTCGAAGGGGTGAAAGGCCTGCTTTGAACTGTATTATTCTAGAATCCTATCAGAGAGCTGGTAAGGGGAAATCAGAGGTGATTATCTTGTATCACTGGCATTAGGAGTGCAAGGTTTCTCACACTGCATGCAATTTTAAATCTCCATGCAGCATCACACATGAGTGTGGATATTTTACTTGTTTGCTGTTTCTCCTCTGTACACCTGTACTATAGTGACATTAAAGATCTGCAAATATCAAGAAAAAAATTAAATATTAAAAAAAGGCTGACATTCTTCAGGTTAAAGGAGTACTTAGGGTTGGAAGGTGAGATGTCTGCATTTCAAGTGTAACATCTGAGATGAAGGGAACCTGAATACAACACAGCATGTGGTATTCTAATGTGAATCAATTACCCAAGATAAATTAGCTACAATTAAACAAAACCTGAGGCTCACAGCGGGTGGGCCAGGTACCCAGGAGATTAAAAGGACCCTCAGATACATTTGAAGTAACATTTTCTAAATTTGCATGTGATCAATGAAAGAAGGTGACAAGAAGTATTAATGGATCTTTGAAATACAAGAAGTGCTGGATCCCTTCAAACTCATTGGGATTTTTTTGACTCGCTACAAAAGCACCCAGCTATTCGAGTGGAAATTATTTTGAGTAATCAAAACAAACATACAAACGACTCCAGCACTGGTAAGCATGAGGGAAAATAGGTTTCATTTCATCTCCCACTCATTTGTCCTCTTGTAATGCTAAGTGCTCCCTTGTTAAATACTACTGTTTTTGCAGTCACCTTGCTAATACTGACAATGAGCAGTATTTAGTAGCTCACTAATGAAGCATTGGATGCTTGAACATCTGCAATGGGTTCTACAAGATGATGTGGAGGTGCTGGTGTTGGACTGGGGTGGACAAAGTTAAAAATCACACACCACCAGGTTAGACTATAAACTGGTATTATGAAATTTCTAACTTTCTACAAGATGCACGGAACTGAATATGAAGAAATGGTTTTTCTTTGAATGGTGCCTACAGATATTCTTTAAGCCAATGTAACCACCTTACCCAATGTTGTGGCTAACATTGTTGTAGTTGGAACACAGAGTAAATTCCACACCTTTCATATCTAGAGATTTAGGAAGTGTTCTAACCAAGAAATATGAATTATTGGGTTCATGTATCACAATAAGATGACCTGCTAATCCTCTTCCTGGGTTTGGAGGGTAAAAGAATGACAATTGTGCTGGAAGGATTATGTATTTATTTTTCTCTTTTACTTTTAACTTACTGGGTCAGAAATATGTTGAGTGCAGTAATGGGCAAAATAAGAAGACAAATGCTGGAAAACCAAGGCAGGTTGGTTAGCATCTGTAAAGACAGAAACAAAATTAACATTTCAGCTCCATGATCTTTCATTGCAAGGAGAAAGATTAGAAAATTAATTGGGTGAATAGTGGGAAGAAGATCAAAGGGACGGTCTATGATTGGATGGAGAGAAGTGACAAAGTACTATTATCGAGTTTTTTTTATTTAAAATTAATTAGGCTTTGAAGGATTATGGAAAAAGGTTTGTATTTCAAGTTTTGTAGAGTGCTTTCTTTGAAACAGAACATTCAAAGTTTGCTTTGGACATTGGTGATTCTTTTTAATAAGGCTTCCTGGAAGATACATGACTAGCAATAGCTGTTTACTTAGCTGTGGACCCTACTAGGGCTGTTTGAACAGTGACCAGCTTAGAGAGGTTCTTACTTTATCTGGTTCAGTTGGAGGAAAACCTACGAAGCAACTAAATTCAAGGAAAGCTTGTGATGAACAAGCTGCCCATCTGACTTCCCCATTTCTAAAAGCAAAACTTCTGCTTCAGTTCAGGGTGAGACCTATTTGTGCTTTTGAAGGAGTGATGGGCAGAACATCACATTCCCTGAGCAAAGTGTCCACAGGAACTGACTGCTGAGAAGCTGAGTTGACAGAAGGTTGTAATGTACAGTCGAAAGGTGAGATGGTTTTCTTTGAACAAAAGTATCAAACTTTTGGAACACTGCAGTAGGCCAAGAACAGACAAAAACATTCAGAACGTGTTTTTTGTTTAAAAGACCAATTGTGATTTCTCTCTGTATTCAAATGTAATAAAATCTATTCTTTAAGTCATTCTGAAACAATCAGTGTCCCATGATTGTTGGTCACCTGCCATTCCTGAGATCCCTGGCCAGGCTCCTTTATGCAGTTTACTGGAAAGCCATGGCCATCATTGTGAGAATTTCAACGGACTGAAAATTGTTGGATGTCGTTCTATGGGTTTCCAACAAGCTACCAAATGTGTGTCAGGGCCCGTCTAGTGGTCAGAGGTCTCAAAATCGTGCCCATTTGTTTTCTTGCAGGGGTTTATTACGTCATACTCTGGAGAGTGAAGACTGGCTAACTTCTCTTCTTTTTCCTGCCAAACTCAGTTGTCGGATTATAACAATCTGCTTGGAAGCAATGAACCAATTCTGCTTAGACTGGGAATCAAATGCAAGGTCACGTGGGAATATATGACTCAGTAACTTGCTGCTTTAATCAACTAGCCTCGGACAGCGTGAAGCAATCTGTTTTAATATGATGCATCATTTAGTTTGAAAACTTTACCTTCACTTAGCTCTTTCTCTCATGCAGCTTTTGACCTTACTTTTACAGAGCAGTGATGGTACTTTGAGCACTGAAATGAAAACCTTTTTTTCACAATGAATAAAATAGTTAACTATCTCAAGAAATATTCTGCTGATGCCATGAAAATAATTATCAACAAATATAAATGCATTGCCAGTCCCACATTCATTATTGAGGTTGTATCTTTTAGATAGAAAAAATATCACGATTCAGATTTTTCCTTTGTTGAAAAACAAATTCAGATGAGTATCCATATATATTAATATAACTCCTGTCAATTCTCTTCTCAGATCAGTTCTTTCGTCTTTGAGCGCTTGATCTAAATCAGTCCGAATCAATAATTAAACATCTGCTTCCTGAATTAATAGCTCCAATATTTATAGGGAGACAGCATGATACAGGGAGGTTGAAAATAGCTAAGGAGTTGTCAAGGGCAAAGTTGACAGACTGGTTAGGGGCTTGTGGGGAGAAGCCATTCATAGGAGATTGCCCTCAGTCCCTTCTGACAGCAATGGGAGTGGTGGAAAGTCAGGGATTGGGGCCTAAGGATTGGAGGGAGAAAGAGACCACTATATTTGGTGGGATGGATGGGACAGTCATTTGGTGGCCAGCCTATTCCCAGAAATGGAAACAGATGTCGAGGAAGGGAAAGGAGGAGTCAGAGAAGGATCAGGTGAAGGTGAGAGTGGGGTAGAAATCAGAAGCAAAATTAATAAATTTTTCCAATTCTGGAGAGAGAAGCAACACCAATGATGTACCAGAGAAAGAGATGTGGGCAAAGGCCAGTGTAGGCCTGGAACAAGGTATGTTCCATATACCCCACAAAGAGACAGGCATAATGTGGGTACCCATGGCCATATCTCTGACCTGAACAAAGTGAGAGAAGTTGTTCAAAGTGAGGATGAGCTCGGTCAGGTTGAGAATGATGGTGGGGACATGGGAAGTTTCCAAAGCCTGCCACTTCAGCACACCACCATGTTCCCTGGCCAGACCTTGTCTCAGGCTTTGCTCACTCTGCTCCAGTGAGACTCAATGCATGCTGGAAGAACAGCGTCATTTTCTGCTTGAGGACCCTGCAGCCTTAAGGACTCAATATCAGCTCCATTATTTTAAAGCCCGGACACCTTCCTCTGTCCTTTACCCACCTCCATGTCCCAGGCCCTGTCATCACAAACAGACCCTTTGGTCCAACCAGTCCCTACTGAACATAATCACAAACTTAACTAGTCCCACCTGCCTGCTCCTGGCTCATATTCCTCCAAACCTTTCTTATTCATGAACTTATCCAAATGTCTTTTAAAAGTTGTAATTGTGCCCACATCCACCACGTCATCAGGAATTTCTGTAATTTTAGTATAAAGTTCTAACACATTAGATTTAGGGAAGATGTTTTCCTTGATTATAGAGCTGAGAATGTGGGTGCACAGCTTCATGATATGGGATAGACATTTAGGACTGAGATGAGGAAACATTCATTCAAAGGGTAGTGAACCTGTGGAATTCTCTACCATAGACGGCTGAGGTGGCCAAGTCATTGACTATATTCAAGAAAGAGACTGATTTAAAAAAAATATAAAAAACCTATATTGAAGGCATCAGGACAAAGCAGGAACATTTTATAGGATCCTTACAGTGCGGAAGCAATCCATTCGGCCCATTGAGTTTTCACTGACCCTCTGAAAAGCATACACCCCAAAGTTATCCCTCTAACCTTGCACCATGGACTAGGCAACACGCCTGCACATCTTTGGACTGTGAGAGGAAACCCGCACAGACACAGGGAGAACATGCAAACTTCATGCAGATAGTCACCCGAGGGTGGAATCAAACCGTGGTCCCCGGTGCTGTGAGGCAGCAGTGCTGACCACTGAGCCACCATGCTGCATTGCGGTAGAGTACGCACCACAATCCTATTGAATGTCGAAGGGCTATTCCTGCTCCTTGTTCCATTTTACCAAATAGATTGTCAAGAATGAAACACACCCTGCTTTATTCATTTCAGGATGATGTGGAGAATATTATACAGAGCCTGGGATTTCTGATTGATGCACATTCAAGTCAATTGCTTGTTAATTTTGTTCGTCTGAACTTTCAGGTTAGAAAATATCCTTTCTTTTACGTATCACTGCATCAATGTTCTAAACTGAATTAAAAAGTGATCAAATTTCAGTGGAGTTGCATTAATTCACAATACATTTAGCAATATTGCGTGATGTATGTGAGGATGTTTCATAATCAATTTATGACCTCTTTATTGTTGTTCTGATAAAGGACCAAGTTGAAAATAGCATTGTTCGTAATGTTTTCAGTCTGTGAAAGCGATTACTGTGTTTTGGAATATTACTGTTTTGGGGTTGAACCTTATTTCCTCTGGGAAACAGTTTCTGTTGTTGTGTTCTTTGCAGCTTGCTGCAGGCTAATCTTGTGGTACAAATTCTGCTTTTATTATGAGTTTTAAAACTCACAACTGACAGCTTCAGGTCGCTATGGTGTACATGAGGTCAAAGGCCCATGGAGGCTGATCTAATAGGGTGAAGGTGGAGGGAGTTTTGTTTATCATAATGACTGCCTCGAGAGCCTTCAAGGTGCTGATCCAAGTATTGTAGAAAAATCAAATCGGATTTGCAGTGGAGGAATATCACATCGAACTGCAATTTAAACTGTATCATAGAATATGGATACCATAAATTGCCTAGCCACCAGAATTCAGATGACAAAATTATGCAGCAGGGTGGAAGTGGAGATTAGAGTCAAGATTAGAGTGGTGCTGGAAAAGCACAGCATCAGAGGACCAGGAATAACGATGTTTCGGGCAAAAGCCCTTCATCAGGAATCCTGATGAAGGGCTTTTGCCCGAAACATCATCAGGAATCCTGATGAAGGGTTTTTGTCCAAAACATTGGTTTTCCTGCTCCTCAGATGCTGTCTGACCTGCTGTGCTTTTCCAGCACCACTCTAATCTTGAAAATTATAGAGCAGCCCTATCCAAACGGAAATAACTTTTTAAAAGGGAAATTGCATCTACATTGTGGGGTCAAATTTTCTGGAGGGAAAAATTTAAAAAGTTATTCGTTAATGGGATGTGGGATTCATTGCCTAGTTAATTTCCTGTCCCTAATTGGCCTTTGAACTGAATGACTTGCAAAGACCTAATTGGGAAGTTACTTCTAAAATTACTGCAGCGAGCAAGCCCATTTTGCCAAATTCGCCTTGAACTTCCTACTAATCACATTAGAACCGAACACTCAGCAAAAACAAATGCACATCAATGTAGGGGTCCAAGGAAAGCAATAAATTAACACAGTGTCGCACCACTCTCAGTTTATAAATGTAAGGTTTGGACTACCTAACCATCATTCATTCACATTAGGTGCATTTGCCTATGACAGCATTGGTCTGAGTGATTGCTGCAGAACCCTGTGGAGAAGCTGATCCACCTTCACATTGAGAATGCCATCGATCATGTTGTGTGCTTCCATCACTGTATGGAATGGGATAGATTTAAAGGAGATCTAGCAACTCAAAACTGTGCATCTGTCAGGAGCTGTGGACCATCAGCCACAACAGAACTGTATACATCCACAGTCGGTAAATCAGCATTCCACTAATGTTGACATTGCACTGAGAGTCCAACCCTAGTTCAGTGAAGAGTATAGGAAGGCATGACATGAGTAGCAGCAGGCATTCCTATAAATATGATGTCACTCTGGTGAAGTTACAACACAGGATTATCTGCAGTGGTCAACGAAGCCAAGCAATTCCACAACCAGTGATTCAGATCTAAGTTAAACAGTTTTTCAGCCATAAACAGTGGTGGACAATAAAATAAGAAACTGGAAGAAAAAAAGCTCTACAAATATGTCAATGTGCAATAATAGGAGAACCCAAAGGTCAAGGTTGAAGCATTTTCAACCACCTTTTGAGCTAAGTGCTGAGTAGATGACTCATTTTAGCTGACTCTTGAGGCCCCCAGCACCACAGATATCACTCTTTATCCAATTTAATTCATTCCATGTGAAATCACGAGACAGCTGAAGGCACTGATTATTGCCAAGGTTCTAAGCCCTGACAACATTCTGGCAATAGTGCTGAAGACTGGTGCTCCAGAATTAACCATGCCCATAACCAAGTTTTCCTGTAAAGCTGCAACGTTCTCATTAGCCTGGCTCTGTGGAGAATTGTACAGATATGAATTGTGCCAAAAAAGCAGGACAAATCCAATTGGCCAATTGCTGCCTCATTCATCTAGTCGATTGAGCTCCTTTAAATTATGCAGTTTTGATGTATTTCATTAGTCTGCTTTTAGCATCAGAACACATCAACACACAAGTAGGTCTTGCTGACACTTGTCACAGATCCCATGGTCGCTCGAAGTCTGATTTCTAACCAGATAGTGTAATTTGTTTGCAAAGTGAACCAATTCCCAGTTTCCAAATATTACACCTTCCACTGCAATTCAACTACACCTGTGTTCCTATGAATGGGACTTCTGTGTAGAATCAACTGAAAGGACTTCCAGGAGACATTGAATTACTATATTCTAATTAATTTGAATTAATGTCAACATTTTCAATTTTAAGCCATTTGTACTTTGTAAATTCTCTCCTTTCCTTTCTTTATTTCTTGCTTGTGTCTGTCTGTAAATCATTCTGCTGTTTAAATGCAATTAGCAAACTCTACTTCGTTTCTACCCCAGAAGAATTTTCTGTGGGTCATTTTTAAAATTGGACTTGACAAATATGGTTTGGGGAAACGCACTACATCCTATTTTTAAACAGGGAATAAAAAATAAATTAAAATCCAACTCTTAGTCAGAATGTAAAAAAAGAATGCAATTCACCTCTCCCTTTTCTCCACAACAATATGGCCAGAAATGATGATACATTGATGATTGCACATTATTCAGCATCATTAGCCTCTCTTCAAATAAAGAAAGCCGTAAACAATGTTCAGTCTTGGGACTGTAAGTAACAAGTCACATTTGCACCACACAACTTCCATTTAATGACCATCTCCAACAAGAAAGAATCTAACCATCTTCTCTTGACATTCAGTGGCATGACCTAGCTTAATCTCCCACTCTTAACATCTTGGGATACCCAAGATTAGAAACTGAGCTGGAACAATCTCATAGATACTGTGGCAACATAAGTAGGTTGGAAACTCAGAATTCTGAGGTGGTTAACTCATTCATTGTCTGTCAAAAGCCTGTTTAACATTGATTTATCATAAATTTGGATCACGATGGAATAAACTTCACATAGCTGATTGAGAGCCACTCAAATGGTACTCAAGGGTGAAATGGATTCAAGATAGAAGAACTTACAATTAGTTAAGTACTATAAAGAAATTAAAATGCATAATCTGAATTCTGTCGTTAGTCTGTATCAAGCTAACTTGTTCAGTTAATGCTGTCAACAGATCTTCTGACACTAACAATACAACTAAACAAGTGTAGGAAATGATACCCTAAACAAGGCAAAAAATATATTTAAGACATCCTCATGGGGGCTACTTTTTGATGTTCAGAGCCTAGTTTCATTTTCTTTCATTCATTCATTATGGGATGCAGTCACATCATAATAATATCTTCAATATTTGTGCTGGCATTTAGACAGAAGCAGAATTATCAATATCTCAATAGTGATCAACTCCATTCAACTTAAAACCACAGCACTCAAAAAAGCGCATGAATTTGCCAACTACCACAATACTTAATTTGCCACAAGAGAACAGGCTTACGTTAGAAAAAGATGTTTTCAAAATAATTGGCAGACACTTCAGCTCACAAAGAGCCATTGCCCAAAACACACCTTCCACAGACTGATGAGGTCACAGACACTATAAAGCCATTGCACATTCATCAAGCTGCAGTATTATAACTAGGCATTTACTGCACATTGTACTGCCACACAGGTCTGAATCTCAGTTTTAAAATTAACAGTTAACACTGTACATTACCAGTGGGGAGTGATGGCCGAGTAGTATTAATCTAGCAAGTCAGCTAATTTTCTGGCAATCTGGGTTCAAATCCCACCATGACAATAATAATCTGGAATTGAAAATCTACTCATGACCATGAAACAATTGCCAGGAAAACACCAGCTGGTTCATTAATGCTCTTCAGGGAAGAAAATCTGCCATCCACACCTGGTCTGGTCTACATGTGATTCCAGACACAAATCAATGAAGTTGCCTATTAATTACCCTCTGCAAGCCACCCAGTTCAAAGACAATTAGGGATAGGCAATAGATGTGAGCCAGCCAGTGATACTCATGGCCCAAGAGTGAATAAAACAAAATATAGCATATATTGCAAGCTTCCCTGTACAATACCTGAACATATACCTTAGGGAAACCAGAGTCATTCTGAAGAAGGGGCACTGGATTCGAAACATTTCTGTTTTCTCTCAACAGATGCTGCCAGACCTGCTAAGTGTCTCCTGCGCATACTATGAATACATTTTTGTATCCACAGTTTTGTCTTATTAAAACTAGAATCATTGTTAGCAATTCATTACCTTAATGATCCCAAGTTTTCCTATATGCTAATTAGCTGAGTGTGTCTTAGAGTCATGGTTGACCAAGAAGAAACTGTTTTCTCTTCCTCACAACATCCCTCTCTCTCTTTTTCCTGCCATTGCAACCTTTCTCCCTCTTAACCACCTTATAGTCTCAGTTGTTACCTTAGCAACTCCCCAGCCTCCTCATACTGCCCCCAACCCTGTTTTCCCAATCCATTGGAGCCTACCTGTCTGTCCCCAGCGGTCTTTCAGCTTTCTGCTCCTGGACCCAGCTGACAGATAGTAAAAAGGTAGCTGGGAGAAAATGAAGGCTGCAGATGCTGGAGATCACGGGCAGCACGGTGGCACAGTGGTTAGCACTGCTGCCTCACAGCGCCAGAGACCCAGGTTCAATTCCCGCCTCAGGCGACTCTCTGTGTGGAGTTTGCACGTTCTCCCCGTGTCTGCGTGGGTTTCCTCCGGGTGCTCCGGTTTCCTCCCACAGTCCAAAGATGTGCAGGTCAGGTGAATTGGCCATGCTAAATTCCCCGTAGCCTTAGATAAGGGGTAAACGTAGGGGTATGGGTGGGTTGCGCTTCGGCGGGTCGGTGTGGACTTGTTAGGCCGAAGGGCCTGTTTCCACACTGTAATGTAATGTAATCTAATCTAATCTAATCTAATCAGAGTCAAGAGGATGGTGCTGGAAAAGCATAGCAGGTCAGGCAGCATCCGAGGAGCAGGAGAATCGATGTTTCGGGCATAAGCCCTTCATCAGGAATGAGGCTTGTGAATCGAGGAGTGGAAAGATAAATGGAAGGGGTATGGGGTTGGCGGGTGGGTAGCTGGGAATGCAATAGATAGACAGAGGTGGTGGTAATGGTGATAGGTCGGAGAGGAGGGTGGAGTGGATAGGTGGGAAGGAAGATGGACAGGCAGGACAGGTCATGAGGGCGGTGCCGAGTTGGAAGGTTAAAACTGGGATAAGGTGGGGGATGCAGGGAAATGAGGAAACTGTTGAAATCCACATTGATGCCGTGTGGTTGGAGGGTCCCAAGACGGAAGATGAGACGTTTTTCCTCCAGGTATTGAGTGCTTAGGGTTTGGCTGTGGAGGGGGCCCGGGACCTGCATGTCCTTGGCAAAGTGGGAGGGGGAGTTGAAGTTTTCGGCCACAGGCCAGTGGGATTGGTTGGTAGAGGTGTCCCGGAGATGTTCTCTGAAGTCCTCTGTGAGTAGGCATCCTGTCTCCCCAATGTAGAGGAGACCACATCGGGAACAACGGATACAGTAAATGATGTGTGTAGAAGTGCAGGTAACACTCTGATGGATGTGAAAGGCTCCTTTGGGATGTGGATTGAGGTGAGGGGGGAGGTAAGGGCATAGGTTTTGCAATGCCTATGGTGACAAGGAAAGGTGCTGGGAGGGGAGGGTGGGTTAGTGGGGGGGGGAATGGGAGGGTGGGGGTGTGGGAGGTGGGGGTGGACCTGACAAGTGAGTTGAGGAGGGAATGGTCTTTACGGAAAGCATTCCTTCTCCCTGCATCTATAACCATGCCTGCTTGTGGTCCTAGCTTCCCTCCTGATCACACGCACATGTACATGCACGCACACACGCACCTTGGCCTCCAGGGCCCCAGCTCACATCCTGACCTCCACTCTACTCCCTTTAGCCTCCTTGCCCACCAGCTTCCCCTCATTCCTGCTCCTTTCTTATCCAGCCCTCACCGTTTGTCCAATGACAGGTTGGTTCACCTCCCCCCACCCCCCCACACCACGTTTGTTGCTGAATCAATCAGCAGCAAGCACAAAAGTGGATAATAGCAAATTACTGCGGATGCTGGAATCTGAAACCAAAAGAGAAAATGCTGGAAAATCTCAGCAGGTCTGGCAGCATCTGTAAGAAGAGATAAGAGCTGACGTTTCAAGTCTAACTGACAGCTTTGACAAAGGGTCAGTTAAACTCGGAACGTCAGCTCTTTTCTCTCCTTACAGATGCTGCCAGACCTGCTGAGATTTTCCAGCATTTTCTCTTTTGGTGAGCACAAAAGTGGACCAGCCTCAATTTGGGGGAGCAGCTTCTCATCATTTCCTTCCATTCTATTTACAGGAATGTCTTTTCTCTGACTGGCCATCTCCAGAGCGAATGTTCCTGGATTGTCTTAGGATTTTGGGGGTGGATCTGTGTGCCATCCATGTGCATTTCGGGAGTTGCCCTTTAATGTTGCAAAACACCCAAAAAGAAAAGATATTCCGCCGGTGTACCGACAGCATTCTGAATTAATTTTGTGCAATCAACACTCTTCCCAGGGTTTAATAGCTTCATAAATCTTGGCCATAAATGTTGATTAGATGTACGATGAAGTAATGCAAAAAAAATGAGTTTCTTGGAATATTCACTGACAAGAAAACTGCAATCACTGGAATGGGGAAAGTCAGACACATGTCTGAACAAATGTTGGAGCGCTATTCTTAAGTTGTTTTTTGTTGGTAATAGACTTCATTAATAAAAAAAAGGAAAATCTATCCGTTATTCAAGTGTTCTCTGACTTCTTTTAATGATATCATTACCCACAAGTAGTAATGTGACTAGAATGTCGGCTCAAACTTAATTCATGCCCAACCCAGGCTAAAATACTCTTAAGTGATGATAATGATCTGGAAAGAGGAAATTAATTGTGACTAGTTAGTGACAGAGCATAAAATTATCACTTTTATATGGCTCGATCTCCAGTGGTTTCTACATAGATCTTGTTTTAATTCTATCTCCCTCACGAGTTGGCATAGGAGGATAAATAATGAGACCAGGCATGTCTGTGGATCAATATAGTGCGCAAAAAATTATATTTATGACGAATCTTATCAGATCATTTCACCACATGCAAAAAAAGATAGCAGACATTGATTGGGAGGAAATAGATGAAATTTGGGGACAAAGATAATATAAAAAAAAGCAAGAGAGTGTAGCACGGTTACTCAGTAGGTAGCATTGAAGAGTAGTCTGTATTAGAATAGCCTTTATTTTCATGTGCATTTGAATGAGTGCAGTGAAAAAGTTTGTAATGATACCCCTTGGTGCCATCTTAGGTATAGGGTACCCAGGTACAGATACTTTAAGTGTTGTTACAGAATGGAAACGTAAAAAAAAAACTAACCTGATTATACAGAGTTTAAAAATTCCAGAATGAGAATAAACTTGTCTTTAAAGCACTTTTATCACTTAGTCCTTTAACACTGAGTCTGTGCCCACCAGGCTTCAGAACATGACGCCATGCTGTGCCCCGTGTGCCTCGTGCGCTGACCTCCATCATTGACCAATACCCCTGGCTGGCCTGGAGGAGTTCAGAGGCTGTAACGACAGGAGGAGATCGGAGGCTGTAATGGCAGGAGGAGATCGGAGGCTGTAATGACAGGAGGAGATCGGAGGCTATAACAGCAGGAGGAGACCGGAGGCTGTTTCTCCTGCCAAGGTTCCAGCCTCTGGGTTAGCCCGAATGCCGACATGGAGATAAGATTTAATGAAGTCCTTAATATTTGGATGTTTCTCATTCCTTTTGGTTTTGTTTCTTTTATTTCTGTTGTTTTTGTAACGAAGTGTGTAACAAAGATAGCACTGGAGAATGGTGACTTTGGATACTTCCACTCTACACCTGCATTCCTATACTTGACTGCACGTGACAATAAAATTTAATTCTAATTCCATTCTTAGGTGTGGAAATGTGGAAAAAATAAAGTATGAGAGCAAATTTGGAAGGAACATAAAAGTGGACTGTAAGAGCTTCTGTAGGTATATAAAAAGACAAAAGATCAGTAAAGACAAATATAAGTCAATTACAGTTTGAAATGGGAGAATTGATAATAGAGAGCAAGGAAATTACACAGCAATCATACCTTCACAAGAGAATATGTAAATAATTTCTCAGAAATGCTGAGGAAGCAAGAGTGTACTGCGTCGGAAGAATTGAAGGAAATTAGTTTTGAATGTGCATGAAGGTACATATTGAGATAGATAATGTATTGTCAATTAATTTCTAAAATTCTTTCGATTCTGGAATATTCCGGCAGATTGGAAGGGAACAAATGGTTCACCACTATTTAAGAAGGGAGCAATAGATAAAAAGACTGGGTACTACAGACTGCCAGTCTCATATCCGTAGCTGGGAACATGGCATAATCTCTTAGAATGCATGGGATAAATAGACACTGGTTTGAAAATGATCTGATTGAGCATAGTCAGCATGGATTTGTGAATAGGAAATTGTGTTTGAAGAAGTTGTTGGAGTTTTTTGAAATGTTATGAACAAAGCTGATGAAGGAGATTATGATTTCAACATTTCGATGTTCTTAAGTGGCAGTGAAAAAATAATGTTGGAGAAATGAATAGGATTGAAAGCTGACAATTACCCAGAGCCTGATGATTTACATCACAGGATACTAAACCAAAGGAGGCTGTCAGGGAGATAATGGATGCATTGGTCACCATCTTCCAAAGTCACCAAGAATTTATGCAAGAGGTATTATGTTTGCTGGATTTGTTTTTAAGGCTGTAACTCAAAGCATAGACAAGGGACAACAAGTGAATATGGTGTATTTGGATTTTCAAAGATCTTTTGGTAAAGTCCCACATATGATGTAAGTGTGTGGGAATAAAGAACAAAAATGAGGGATAATACATTGACTTGGATTTAGAATTAGTGTGCAAATCCACCAATTACAAAGAACCAATTTGGATGAAGCTTTCTGGGAGTTCACTGAAACAAGCAGCAGCCAATAATGTTGGATTTTGACCATCCCACTGGAGAAATATGGCCATTGTCAAACTGAGCCAACTAAGTTTCTTCATTCTTTTGCATCTTTTTTTTGTGAATAAGTTTTCCTAGAAAGAGAGAGAAACTGCAATGGTGACAGTTGCATTATTATGATGCTATGTTAAAGTCAGGTTCGATGATATTCTACTCATTACTGTGTTTTCTTACATTTTTGCTCGTTTGCTCAAGTGTCCAATTTATTTGTAAGACCTTGGACATGAAGACAGCATTGCTCTACAATCAATCCCATTAATTGCTGATGGAGAGATTGCAAAAATTAATTGCAAGTACAGGATAAACAATTAATTATACCACCTGCTGCTGCTTTGGCACCATCTAATTAAAGCCTGACTAATGAAGTGTCCCACAATATGGTTGTGTTTTGTCTAATTAATCATTAGCAGATCTCCTGCAGCATTGCTTATGTTCAGTCAGAGGATATTTTAGTTTATAAAGACAGGAACATTAGACCGAGTAGCTTGTGATACATTAATCTGTCAGGACGGATCTTGGTGTGTTAACTGGCCTAACTCTTAAAGGCCATAAGGTATGACAACTCTTTTTAAGGACCTTCTGAAGTTAAATAACAATTACTTACTAGGAGCTCTTGTGAGGGCTCTTGTGGTGCAATGGTAGTGATCTGATCTCTGAGCCAGGAGGCCTGGTTTCAAGTTCTATCTGGTCCAGAAGCGTACAACAGGCTGATTTAAAATAAGTAGGGGCTCTTTTGTGGCACAATGGCAGGTCTCTACCAGAAGACCCAGATCTGGTCCTCTCTGTTTCAGAGATATGCAATAATATTACTGGACAGGTTGCTTGGAAAACATCAAGGAGTTCTAGTGGTGCACTGGTAGTGTCCTTAGCTTTGAGCCAGGAAGCCTCAGTTCTGAGGAAGGGTCACTTGACTTGTAATACTAACTCAGATTTCTTTCCACAGATGCTGCCAGACCTGCTGAACTTTTCCTGCAATTTCTGTTTTTGTTTCTGATTTACAGCATCCGCAGTTCTTTCAGGTTTTATTTAGTCTGGGTTCAAGTCCGACCTGTTTCAGTGGTATTTAATAATATCTCTGAGCAGGTTGACGTTTTTGTCACTAACTGGTCAGTTTCTGCTTTTGTCAGAACAGAAGCAATTGCGAGAGATGGCTGCTCTGTTTTCTGTTTTCATTTATAATTTTAAAATTGTGTATCTGTAAAACAGTGTTACACTAATTTCCCCATTTTTAGACATATGCAAAATGCTTGATGTATAAGCATTCAGTTGTGCATTTATTCAGAAATTTGTTGAGAAAGATCAAACCCGCTTTTTTCTTGCTTGTCCCAATGTTATCAACAGTTGCTTTCTGAAGTTGTTTTCTTTTGACTGGTCTGGTCATAAGTCTCTGCAATTGAGAAATCAATAGAAATGTTTGGATCTGTCCATCAGCACCAATGGAACCACAGCACATTATTAAGAAACTCACATTATCTGCAGGTTAAGCTGCACTGTCTCAGTTGGAGATTATTTTTCCATTATGGTAGGCATGGAGGCTATCTTTGTTTTTCAATTAAAGATCTCTTTGAAGAACCTAAATTCATTTTCATAGCACTATTGGGCTTTCACTTTCTGTATTACCACACGGTTACAGTAAGGTTACTCTATGATGTTGTAACAGACTGAACATGTTTCATATTATGAAAAAAAACAAACGCACTGCAGTGTTCTTCCAAATGGGGAATGTGAACTACCTATTGAGACTTCATTCCCAGCCAACCTTCTTAATCGAAAAACAAGTAACTGATTTTAAGTGCACTTAGAGAAAGTTATGCAGCAGGTCAAGGTAAACAGCACTGCCATTTTGACCTATATTCATTATACAATATTGTTATGGGCAGCACAATGGCTCAGTGGTTAACACTGTTGACCCACAGCACCAAGGACCCAGGTTTGTGTCCAGCCTTGGGCATGTGTCTGTCTGGAGTTTACACATTCTCCCCATGTCTGTGTAGTTTTCCGCTCGGTCCTCCGGTTTCCTCCCAAAGTCCAAAGGTGTACAGGCTAGGTGGATTAGCCATGGGCAATTCAGGGTTTTAGAATAGGGGAGTGGTTCTGGGTGGGATGCTTTTTGGAGGGTCAGTATGGACTCGATGGGCTGAATGGTCGGTTTCCACACTGTATGATTTTATGATCTACCTAAAAGCCATTGGTCCTGGGAGGCTCTGAAGACGTTCTATCCCCAGAGATTGAAGTGTGACGCTGCTGTAGCACCCTTGTCCAATCAATGTTCAGGCCCTCGATATGGTCTTATGGCCCAAGTTGTCCACAACCCAGGATTAATTTTACAGTGCATCATTTCTAGAGACAGTTCAAATTGTAGTTGCTCTGTAGCATGTGCTACTTTTCACAATTCATGCCATTTCAGTCCTGCTGAAATGTTCAGCCTGTCAGGTAGGAAGGTCCACTCTGAGTTCTGTGGGTTTTACGTAACCCTGGAGTTTGCCGGCCCTGACATTTTGCTCTTGCTGAGGTATGTCTGCCCCTTGTTTGACTGATTGCTCTGATCGCTCCAGCCTGTTGTTCATGCTCTACCAGTCCCACTTACTGCGAGAGTGTGGCCACCTCTTCCTATTGTAAATCGTTGTTCCGCTATTGGGCACAACAAATTGCCAATCCTGTTGCTTTACAGCTGTCTCAACATGTTATAGGTGTATTTAGAAGCAGACATGGAGCTGGTATTCATAATCATATAAGTTTATTGAACAGGGAGAGATGTTGCTTTTTGCTACATCTCCTACTGCAGTATATCTCCACAGGGGCTTGGTTCAATCAGTCACCTGGTTTGCAATGCAGAGTGAGGCCATCAGTGTGGGTTCAATTTCTGCATCAACTCAGGTTAACTTGAAGGTCTCACCTTTTCAAGCTTGCCCTCACCTGAGGCAAGTTAAGCCCCTTACTGGTCACCTTTTCCTCTGATGAGAGAGCAGACTTATGTTCCTATGGGATTGTGGCAACTTTACCCATTTTTTTCCATGGTCAGTCACGTATATCCATTGTGTCACACACATGGCTGTATTTTCTGTGCAAGACTGGATAGTGATTGTTGGAGGTTTTCTTTTTGGTTATTGTCACAGTTGGGTCAGCATGGATGGGATAGACCAAAGAGTCTGTTTCCGTGCTGTATGACTCTACGTATTGCAACTTATACTCCCCCAATATCAACAGTGAGTCTCGGAGAACTACACTGATTGACATTTAACTTCCTTAATACTGATTGATGTTCTCATTGCTAAACCTGAAGTTGTATCTTTGAACTTCCTGACGTATATGGCAGAGGCTGCCACCATCAGATTCTTCATGAGATCTGGTTTTGTCCATTTCCATTATTACAAGCGTGTGAAGAAGTGGAGTTGGCTCCCCTCTTGCAAACCACATCTTGGTCATTTATAATTTTCTTTTCATATACAGCTATCACGCTTCATATTTGCCTGGAATGTAAAGATACCAATTACCAAATTTTCTTGTTTGAAAGAGAGAGGAACGTTATTATTAATCCTAAGGAAGGGGATAGAAACATAGGATATTGGTGAGGCCTCTTCTGGAGTACTGTGTCCACGCCTGGTCACCCATTTATAGGAAGGATATTATTAAGCGGGAGAAGGTGCTGAAGAGTTTTACCTGGATGTTCCTGGGTATGGAAGGTTTGAGTTATCGAGAAAAGCTGGATAGGTCAGGACAATTGTTTTCACCGGCGCCCGTGAGATGATTTTATAGAAGTCTATAAAATAATGAGGGGTATCGACAGAGTTAATAGTAGTCATCTTTCCCTAGGATGGGGGATTTCAAGACTAGGGGCACATTTTTAAGGTGAGAGGAGAGAGATTTAAAAAAGACATGTGGGGCAATTTTCTGACACAGAGGATGGTTTGCATGTGGAATGAGCTTCCTGAGGAAGTGGTTACAACGTTTAAAAGACGTTTGGATAAGTACATAAATAGGAAAGGTTTGGAGGCATATGGGCCAGAAGCAGGCTGGTGGGACTAGTTTAGTTTGGGGTTATGTTTAGCATGGACCAAAGGGCCTGTTTCCCTGCTATGTGACTTTTTGATATCAACCAAATGCATAACCAACGGGAATAATTTAAAAGGAAGACTGACACAAACAGGAAAAAATAAGCCTATATGGTTTAGAAGTCCTTAGAGTTTTAAAGATCATTTTAGGTAATTTTAAATCTGATTAATTCCTGACTTATTTCCACAAAGGTAAAAATAAATCTATAAGAATTCTGAGTTCTCACTAAATGTTTTGTTTTACCGAATTACTTTTCTGCTGGATGCTGTTTTTTGAGGTGGAGAGAAAAAGCAGGCAGGGAGGGCAAGTTTCAATTCTTGTCGCACAGATGTATTTTTCCTTCTGTCACCTTGCTCCTCAAAAGCAACTATTGAAATGCTGTTCAGTGTTTATTCCAGTGTGTAACTATGACGTCTTTGCAAGCTGACTATCTGGTAGGCAAATCTTTAATCTATATATGAAATTAATATACATGCGCAAATAAAGCAAGAGATGCAAATTATGTGCAGCGAATTGGTTTCAACACCTTTAGGTACAGCACAAGCTCAGTGCAGTCAGTTTCATTTATCCCACACATACTTGGACAATGCTGGAGATATTCAATTGCCCTGGCAACAACTGTGGAGAAAGGAATAGAGTTAAAGTTTCCAGACTGGTATGACTCATCTACAAAGTCTTCATCCCACATTGGTTGCATGAAGTTTGTCTCAACCTGTGGTCAGATGACCACAGGAGCCATTTGAAGTTGCTGTTTCCTCCTTTTTGATAAACATTTTTATCCATGAATGGCCTGAGATAGATCAAATGGATTGTGAAAATTAAAAAAAAAAATCTGTGTCTGCCATTATTCTACTATCCATTCTATCCCCCTCATTATTTGGTTGAATCGGGATTGTGGGATGTCTGTAATCCCATATTGTGCATGCATTTGTCTTGCCTCTTTGCTGTGCGAATGATAACTTACTTTCTTCTTCAATGAGAAAATAATCTGAAAAATCAAAAAATTAAACCTCATTCAGGCATTTGATTGTTGAAACTTTCTTCACAAATTAATGAACACAGCCTAATGGATTCCAGATTCCCTCAAAATTGTTGAAACAATCAACACAATCTGTCTTTATTTCTTTCAAAGTTAAAGAACACATTTATCAAAATTCAAGTTTTTTTAAACTCATTTTTAATATAGCTAGAAGATTGCAATATTCATAGTATTCAACACTAATGATGCCATTCAGTTTACAATCCATTGTTAACTTAATTTACGATGATTCTTAGATGCAGATTTTTACTTGAAGGTAGTTGACTAGGGTCTTGAACGACTAAAGCTGTTTAGAGATAGAAACATTCAAGGATAGTAGAATGAAATGGACAATAAAAAATCAGATATTTGTAATATGCCCTGCCCATAGTCATGTGAAATCTGAAATAACTCCACAGAGGCTGATATCCCATCATCAAGTCACCCTTTGCTTACATGGAAAGTCTTTGACACTAATCCAGCTCCCTCAGAGGTGGGCTCTCAGAATGAACAGAACATTTTACCAACCTGTTTATGTCTGTCAGCCAGGGCTCCCTGATTGAACTAGGGTTAACAGACCCACTCAGAGAAATCGTGTTGTATGAGGTCCAACTGGCTGACCTCATTACAATCACCACAAAATCAACTTTCTGCCTTTCTGAATTTTGTGCTACTGATGATGCTGGAAACTGATGTATCTTCTTTGGCGGGAGCTGGGAGAGTGAAGTGGATAATGAGGGAAGGGGTTTGGCTGCTACTATTGAACCTGCTGTGGGAATATTGTTGTTACAGATGCAATGCAAAAGTTGGGAATTCTACAGCCTCTCCCTCAGATTCTGACTCTTAAAAGCATTTCTACCATGCACAAGACATACAGATGTATAAGTATGTGATAGAATACTGCACTTACCTTGGATGGCTGCAAGAGAACTCAAGCAGTTTGACATTATCCAGGATAAAGTTGTCTACTTGATTGGCACCTTATCCGCCAACTGAAACCTTCAGTCTTTCCATATTGTTGCACTGTTTGTAACATGTACTATCTACAAGGTATGCTCATAGAGATCACATCTTTTATCTTCCTTTATTTTTGATTGTGGTCTGAATTGGAAAACAAATCTGTTTTAAAACAAAGGACTGTGGAAGGAATTACTGCACTTTTGAATGTAATATATTGGAGCTCACAGTGAGTTGTGTTTGCACTGCTGTTTTACGAACAGAGGGGGAAAGGGAGATACACAGCATGGCATGAGTGTGCAGAGTGATGCAGTCGGGAACAGATTGTTGATTGGTTGTGCAGATGCAACGAGATGTGGACCTTGGGAATCTTCAGCCTGACAACAGCATTCTGATTGGGCAATTGAAGAGCTTGGGTGTTTACTGTATAGGATAAAAAGTCTTTAGACAGCTGAAGGAGCAGATTCTGTTTATCTCTCTCTATCTCTGCAGTAAAATTACTTGGAAGCCTGAAGAAAGACAGTTATTTTCCTCAATCACTTTCTGTGAGGAAAGTGTAACTAAGGGACTTTGTGATTAGCGTAGTGATGTTCCAGTGCATCCTGTGAACTGAAGTAACCTGAAAAAGAATACTGAAGAACAAAACATCTTGGGAAACAAAGGAAACTCTGCGAATTGGTACTACTGAACTGTGTTTGCCTTCTATTTTTCCCTCAACACATAATGTCAATGTTTTTTGCTTATCTGTGTCTGTCTGTAGCTGTGTAGAGGGATTTTAGAAAATAGCTCGCAGTTTTCTTTACCTGTGGCTGGAACTAATTTATTTATAATAACCAGTAGTTCTTGTTTTGTATGGGAACCTGGTTGGTGTTTCCTGTGAACTTGAATCCAATAGAACAAATAAATCAGGGATCCCACTTTGATTAAATTGTTAACTTTTGTGGGGACCTCAGGAGTAATGGAGCACATGAATCCATGTACTTTCCCAAGTGAGTCGTAACACACTGCCAAGACTTCTTCAAAGAACACTTTCCAAACCTGCAACCTCTACCATATAGAAGGAAACACTATCAGTGCATGGGAGCACCGCCACTTTCAAAGTTCCCCTCCAAATTACAACCCATCCTGAGTTATAAACATCATTCTTCCATTAACACTGTCAGAA
The DNA here is from genome assembly GCF_004010195.1 of Chiloscyllium plagiosum. NCBI lineage: Eukaryota > Metazoa > Chordata > Chondrichthyes > Orectolobiformes > Hemiscylliidae > Chiloscyllium > Chiloscyllium plagiosum. Next base: position 10,841,888 of record NC_057743.1, on the reverse strand, counting down.
TACCAGAAGACTCTACCAACAGCACAGCAGGAATACTTAGATCACACAGAGTGCAATGGTTCAGAAGGTCGCCCATTATTATCTTGTCTAGGTGATTTAATGAAGACCAATAAATACTGCCTTTACCAGAACATCATTCCACAGATGTTTTTGAGCAAGATTGCTGGCAGTTTTGTAACAGAATGATGGTCTACTCTGATTCTGATTTGCAAACATTGACAGTGTAAATCTTTCATAGAATAGAATCGCTACAGTGTGGAAACAGGCCAACAAGTCCACACCAACCCTCTGAAGTGTAACTCACCCAGACCCATGCTCCTACCCTATAATCCTACACTTACCCCTGACTAATGCACCTAACTTACACATCCCTGAACACTATGGGCAATTTAGCATGGCCAATTCACCTAACCTGCACATCTTTGGACTATGGGAGGAAACCCACCCAGACATACAGAGAATGTGTAAACTCCACACAGACAGTCACCTGAGGCTGGAATCGAACCCTGGTCCCTGGTGCTGTGAGGCACTGAGCCACCATGTCACCCCCTTTTCTAAAAGGAAAGAAACAGTCTTTGGCATCTATGTGAATAGCGTGTTATTTAACGCCGGGTTAAAATTTTGCACGTTAAAATATACTTAACTATACGCTAAATGGTGCACCTTGAGAAGAAATTCAAGCTCCAGTTTTCTGACTTTTTCAGCTTATGTAAGTGAGTATTAAATGGTTGTGTAATGCATCGATGTTCATGTGCCATAATTCTATGATCATAATGCTACTGTACAGAACACGAATAATTGAATCCAAATAGAAAAAAAACTCATTACCTCAAATACACATTATCCATGTCCTTAGTGGAATTTATTGCCTAATGCAAGGCAAATGACACTTTCTTCCCCTCTCTGTCCTTGTTAAGTCTTCCTGAGAAGGCATGTCGTTGCCCTTCCTGCCTTGCTACCAATTGAGAACCTTAAATGGGTAATTAATGATAATGTAAGAATTCATTCTGCAGCCCTTACTTTAACTTTCTAAAAGTTTGGAAGAAAATTAATCCTGAATTTCAATGCTTTTCATGAAGGATAAAGTTTAATATTTCAGAATGCGATTTCTATTCTGAGTCAGTTCACTTTTCTTCTCTAAGTGTTTTCAGTGATGGGATAACATCTGTAAATATCCTTCTTTACAGCCTGTACATCTTTCACCTTGACAGCCATGGAAGAGGATTAGTGCTGAAACTTTCAATAACTGTCTGCCTCTCAGCCTCCATTAGCAGAGTATAATGAGAGCTCAATTATCTGTATAAACCTAATCGTACACATGCACCACGTCTAAATTGTAGAGGAAAGCTACTGTATAAGTGAACAAATTGCATAGAAAAATGAGATCCAATTAGAATATTTGGTACATCATTAGAGCATCCCAACACTCATGGTTTTATGGATAATTTATTGCACTATTATTTTAATTCAGGTAGTCTAGCAGTATAATTCCATGAATCATATGTCCATTAAGATATTGTGGGTGTTGTAACACTAGTCATGCATAGTTACTTACTGATTTATGCAATTATAAAGGGCTTTTGGCGTTTGCCCAGTTCAAAGCTGAACACCAGGCAGATTGTAGTAAAGGAATGTGGCAATCATTATATTCTCGTGCAAAAACAGAAATTTGCTGAACAAACTCAGCCGCTCTGACAGCATCTGTGGAGACAGAAACAGAGTCACCGTTCTGAGTCCAGTGACCCTTTCTCAGAACCATTCCGATGAAGGGTAATTGGAATCAAAAGAATAGCTCTGTTTTTCTCTTCACAGTAAGATGTCAGTGGGGGAACACTCTGGGGCCAGCAACCATAATTATATTTGTTTTGAAATAGTGATGGAAAAGGATGGACCAGATCTAAAAGTTGAAATTCTAAATTGGAGAAAGGCCAATTTTGACGGTATTAGGCAAGAGCTTTCAAAAGCTGATTGGGGGCAGATGTTCGCAGGTAAATGGGAAGCCTTCAGAAATGAGATAATGAGAGTCCAGAGAAAGTATATTCCTGTCAGGGTGAAAGGAAAGGCTGGTAGCTATAAGCAATGCTGGATAACTAAAGACATTGAGCCTTTGGTTAAGAAAGAGAAGGAAGTATATGTCAGGTATAGACAAGTGGGATCGAATGAATCCTCAGAAGAGTATAAAGGCAGTAAGAATATACTTAAGAGAGAAATCAGGAGGGCATAAAGAAGACACGAGATAGTTTTGGTAAATAGAGTTAAGGAGAATCCAAAGGGTTTTTACAAACACATTAAGGATAAAAAGGTAACTAGGGAGGGAATAGCGCCCCTCAAAGATCAGCAAGGCGGCCTTTGTGTGGAGCTGAAGGAGATGGGGGAATACTAAATGAGTGCTTTGCATAAGTATTTACTATAGAAAAGGACATGGAAGATGTAGAATGTAGGGAAATAGATGATGACATCTTGGCAAAATGTCCTTTTTACAGATGAGGAAGTACTGGATGTCTTGAAATGCATAACAGTGGATAAATCCCCAGGACCTGATCAGGTGTACCCGAGAACTCTGTGAGAAGCTAGAGAAGTGATTGCAGGGCCTCTTGCTGAGATATTTGTGTCATCAATAATCACAGGTGAGGTGCCAGAAGACTGAAGGCTGGAAAACGTGGTGCCACTGTTTAAGAAGGGTGGCAAGGACAAGCCAGGGAACTATAGACCAGTGAACCTGACATCGGTGTTTGGCAAGTTGTTGAAAGGAAACCTAAGGGACAGGATGCACTTGTATTTGGAAAGGCAAGGACTGATCAGGGATAGTCAACATGGCTTTGTGCGTGAGAAATCATGTCTCACAAACTTGATTATGTTTTTTGAAGAAGAAAGCAGTAGGTGTGATCTATATGGACTTCAGTAAGGCGCTCGACAAGGTTCCCCATGGGACACTGGTTAGCAAGGTTAGATCTAATGGAATACAGGGAGAACTAGCCATTTGGATACAGAATTGGCTCAAAGGTAGAAGACAGAGAGTGGTGGTGGAGGGTTGTTTT
>NC_057743.1:10811965-10838446 GCF_004010195.1 Chiloscyllium plagiosum | reverse complement strand
GCTGCATTTTGGGAAAGCAAATCTTAGCAGGACTTATACACTTAATGGTAAGGTCCTAGAGAGTGTTGCTGAACAAACAGACCTTGGAGTGCAGGTTCATAACTCCTTGAAAGTGGAGTTGCAGGTAGATAGGATAGTGAAGAAGGTATTTGGTATGCTTTCCTTTATTGGTCAGAGTATTGAGTACAGGAGTTGGGAGGTCATGTTGCGGCATTCAGCTTCCTGTAAGTACCAGTTATTCCTAGTTGCGGCGGACATTGGTTAGGCCACTGTTGGAATATTGCATGCACTTCTGGTCTCCTTCCTATCGGAAGGATATTGTGAAACTTGAAAGGGTTCAGAAAAGATTTACAAGGATGTTGTTACGGTTGGTGGATTTGAGCTATATGGAGAGGTTGAATAAGCTAGGGCTGTTTCCCCTGGAGCATCAGAGGCTGAGGTTTACAAAATCATGAGAGGCATGGATAGGATAAATAGACAAAGTCTTTTCCCTGGGGAGGGCGAGTCCAAAACTAAAGGACATAGGTTTAGGGTGAGAGGGGAAAGATATAAAAGAGACTTGAGGGGCAGCTTTTTCATGCAGAGGGTGGTACATGTATGGAATGAGCTGCCAGAGAAAGTGGTGGAAGCTAGTCAATTGAAACCTTTAAAAGGCATCTGGATGGGTATATGAATAGGAAGGGTTTAGAGGGATATGGGTCGGGTGCTGGCAGGTTGAACTAAATTGGGTTGGGATATCTGGTTGGCATGGATGGGTTGGACCGAAGGGTCTGTTTCCATGCTGTACATCTCTATGACTCTATGATGGTAGCGAGAAAATTTTGATATTTACGCTGAAGCAGAAGTGGGGGAGCTGGTGGAGAGGGGTAGGTAAGCAGATAGGTGGAGACGGAGCCCAGAGAGAGAGGGAGAGAGAGAGAGAGAGAGAGAGAGAGAAAAATGCAGGTATACAAGAAGATAATGGACAGCAGGCAAACAGAAAAAAAGACAAAAATCAGTTCAGGCCTTTCCCTTCCACACATCACCCCAATTCAGCTTCCTGTAAGTACCAGTTATTCCTAGTTACTCATGGTTCTTATGAAGAGTCACCAGACTCAAAATGTTGTCTCTGCTTTCTTCCCACAGATGCTGCCAGACCTGCTGATTTTCTCCAGCGTTTCAGATCTCCAGCATCCATTATTGTTTCCTTTTATTTTGAGCATCTCCAACACTTTATTTTTGTTTTAGAGCTTCAGTTTGTTTGCTTTATGTTATAATTTCTTGCTCTGACTCCTGAAAAAGTACACAAGTAAAATTTTAATTGCTTTAATTTTAATTGCACATCAGATGCACCAAAGTAGGGGAGAAAGGTAGCAGTAATTTCAAAATGTTGTTTTCGGGTATGCACCTTATGTATTTCTGGGTACATTTGATTTTAACATTACATCCGCACTCAGTGGTTGAGCAGTATTGTGAGTTGGAAATGAGGACCTTCTACCTTCCAGGACCCAATTAAAGACAGTGGAGATATTTAATGAATGCAGTTGGAATTTCATGTGTCATTTCAGGACATGGCAAGAGTTCTGTATCATCTTTTTAAAAGAATATCCACTAAATTACTCCATCACTGAACAAGATAATGGTGGAATGTCCCGAGGATCGAGCATGAGGGAGTCGAGGTCCTGCTGATCAAAAGCTGTCAACTCAATTGCACAATAGCGCTATCCATGAGGCAGTGGCTACTGCAGGTTTGACATGTACTTGAGCTAGATCCCAGGTCACAGGTGAGTGACGATGGAAAGGGATCACAGGTTAGGGGTTAGATGCCAAAATCTGAACAGTACCCTGCCCTGTGCACTCTGGAGGAGACTTTCCTCCTCATTCCATTTGTGGTGACCTGGGGTCAAACCCCCTGCAGCTTCCAGCTTTGTTTGGTTCTGTTGTTACTTGTTAGGTTGAGAAGGTGAAAATCACAAATAGTCAATTCCTGGCAATTTCTGGGTGGCAAATTCATCTGGGAGTATTTCTGCCCATAAACAAATTATGGTCAAATTTGCTCACATTGCTTTAGTTAAAAATCACACAACACCAGGTTATAGTCCAACAGGTTTATTTTAAAGTACAGGCCTTCGGGGCACTACTCCTTCATCAGGTAGCTAGTGGGGCAGGATCATGGGACACAGAATTTATAGTAAAAGATTAGAGTGTAATACAACTGGTGCGATGTATTAAACAAACCTAGATTGCTGTTAAGTGTCAGTTATATGGCACTATAATCTTTTGCTATACATTCTGTATCCTATGATCCTGCCTCACTAGTTGCCTGATGAAGGAGCAGCGCTCTGAAAGCTAGTGCTTCCAAATAAACCTGTTGGACTATAACTTGGTGTTGTGTGATCTTTAACACTATCCTCCCTAATCCAACACCGGCACCTCTGCGTCACAGTTTTTTTAAAACTCAAGGAGTCTCATCCAAAACCATTCAGATGATGAATATGAAACCAAAAATGATACCCCCAAAACAGAATCATTAAGTGTTAATTGGACATGGCAATTGATGGAGAATGGAAAGTACATGAGAACAGGCTGTATTGCAGCGATACACTGACTTGTTCTTTGACCACCAAGCACAATGTAATGTTTGGGAAATGTACTCAGAAAAGATAGTTCAAGACATAGCATCAAATCCAGTATATTGTTGATATCAGGGACTTTTCATAGTCCATTGGACATAGTTTGGTAATGGTGCTGTGAAAATTAAGATCAGTCTCCAAGTTCTGCCATTGCTGAGGGGTCCTCAGTGAGTGTCTGCAGGTGACACTCACCTGTTATATAGGTCTGACGTAGTTTAGGCTAATAAACTCATGTATTAGCTTGCATGTATCTAAAGTAGTTTAAGCTAATAAATTTGCTTTATATTCAAAATTCATTTTGATCAAACCATAACGAACCAGTTAAGGCACTTTAGCTTGTTACATCAGTGTCCTGTTGTTAACAGTTTGCCAATCATCTAGCAGGTTTCAGCCAGATGACTATTAATGTACAAGTATATCTTGAGCAGTGGTGGACTTGCTGTTCAACAGGGGGTTATTGTCTTTGTAGTCATAGGAGATCACAGTCCAGTCTCTTTTGACTGGCTTCCTCTGTCTTCCCAGCCCCCTCACCCGCCTTTCGCAAAAAGCTGGTGTTTAAAGTTCCCTTCTTATCTGTAGAGTTGACATTCCATGTGTGTATCTCTCCCGGCAGACTCTTCATTTACACCTGCAGCATTTTTGACTATATCAGAGATGGAAATTGCTGGAAAATCTCAGCAGTTCTGGCATTATCTGTGAAATAAAAAGACAGAGTTAATATTTCAGGTCTGGTGATCCTTCTTCAGAACTTCAGAAATTAACTCTGATTTCTCTCCATGGATGCTGCCAGACCTGCTGAGATTTCCCAGCAATTTCTGCCTGTGTTTCAGATTTTTAGCATCCACAGTTCTTTCGGTTGTTTTTTGGCTGTATCACTTGCATCAATGATTATTTAATATGTATTTTTAAATTTAGGGCCGCGAACATCACATTTTGGAATTGCAAGTTGAAAGCGTCCTCAGTACACTGGAGTTCTGACTGTTGGTCCATTTTTCACCAGGATGGTGAATGGAATGAGGCTCATTCTAAATTCATGACACAAGGTGAGAAAGAATTAGCCATATAATAAAACAACAGATGTTCTCATGTTCATTCTTTTACCCTTGGCGAATGTCATCTTTTCAGTTCTAACTGAGTCTCTCTAAGTCCTGGACGGGGCATCTGTAATTACATTTGATTTCCAGGCCATATGGAAGCTTTTCAGATCGTATGGTTGAAAGGATAAACTCCAATGGAATTACTTGGGGTTCTGGATCTTACCTTTAACCACAAATGGTTGTAATCAGTGCCAAAGTAGTTGAGACCCAGTGATAAACTGAAAGTTCTTTCTCTTGTGGGTTACTTTCCCTGATGTTGCTTCATATTTTGGACAGGTACCCAACTATCAGTACCTCTATTCTGGATTGATCTCCCTGAAGGAGCCCCGACTCCAATGTCACTCACATTAATGATTACTTGATATGTATTTTTAAATTTAGAGCTGCAAACACAGTATCCCTTGTTAAAATGCCATAGGTACCAAGACAGTAATGGCCTAGTGGTATTATTGCTGGACTATTAATCTAGAATGGCAGCTAAAGTTCTCAGGAGCAAGGTTCAAGTTCTGCTGTGGCAGGTGGTGCAATTTAAATCCAACAAAAAGAATCTGGAATTAAGTATCTAATGGTAACCATGAAATATCTTTAATTGTTGGAAAATATATTTGGTTTATTAATGCTGTTTAGGGAAGGAAGTTGCCATCCTTACCTAATCTGGTCAACATGTGAATCCAGACCCATAGCCATGTGATTGTCTCTTAGCTGCTCTCTGGGCAATAAATGCTGGCCAATTCAGAGATGCTCACTTCCTTAAACTAAAACAAAAGCTTATAACAAAATAAATGGGTATAAATGTTCTTGTTTCTCCTCAGTTTCTGTGTATTTTCCAAGGGGATATGAATAATTAGCTTTTCAAAAATCCGTCTGGCATTTCTCAATCCATGCTACCTTTGCCTTTTTATTCAGTAAGTCTGTCGGTGTTGCAGCTACTGCACTATGGTTTGGAACACACTTTTAATGGAATCCATTTGTTCCTGAGCGGTCACAATTTCCCATATTGTTATATGAATGGTGAACTATGTTTCTATTTATAATGTTACTCACGTTTGACCACTAGGTGTCTTAGATGGTCACTTGGCTCATGAACTGGACCTTATCACTCTCTGTTCCTTTAGATGCATTCTCATTGCAAGGGGATTGGAATGTTTAGACTTGAAGAATTAATTCAAAGAGTTTTTCTGTAATTAATTAACTAGTACTAGGTTTATAAATTAATTGAATTTAAATTCGATGAGCTGCAGTTGTGGGATTTGAGCTCATATCTCCAGCACATCTGCCTTGGGTCTTTGGATTACTTGTTTAGTAACATCACCAGTATCCGTCATACCACTACTATGCATATCTCGATGGAGAATATACGCAGGAACTGAGGAGGTACAATATCTTGAGACATTTAGCCCAACTCCATGAGAACATTTATATCCATCTATTTTGTCATTGTTACTTTATAGTTCAAGAAAGGACTGTAGTGCTGAACCTTCTAACTTATTTCTTCATTTTTCTGTTTCTGTTACTAAGATTTTGTACTTAAGTACTTTATATTTAAGAATGGCAATATTGTACACTTTTCACTGTACACTTGTATCCCATTCTTGAGCACACGTGACAATAAAAACTGAATTTAAATCCCAGATCTGAAATCTCTCTTTGTGCCTTTAATATTGCAATTGAACTTACATCTTCAGACAGCTGAGCTGCCCCAAACATATTCCAAAAGTGCACCCTGAGCAATCTATGTGAAACACATGGAAAATTGAATGGTTTTTATTCATAAAAGCATACTGGAGAATAAGAGCTTCTAAGATAAAAATATCATTGGGTGTGCTTTTAAAAGTTACTTCAAAAGTACCTCAGTGGTCCTCTGTGATAACGATATTCTTTGTAATCTCTCTCTTTCTCATGGTGATGATGAAACCACCAATTTCTCTCGTCTTCAGATTTAAATTTTCTTGCTGTCAATTCAATGAACCTGTGCTGCAAACTTACTGTGACCACAATAAGGCACTCTTAACTGCAAGCAAAGGTGGGCTGTGGGAGCAAATTACTGTAGATGATGGAACCTGTACTGAAAACAACAAATCCTGAAGATCACCACGGCTCAGGCAGCATCACGGAGAGATAGCAAGCTAATGTTTCAAGTCAAGAGTCCACTTGGTTACTCGTATAGATTTAGACAGAGGAACCTCAGTTATCTGGCATTCGGTTACCCAAATACTGGATTATCCGGCAAGATCAGAAGGTTCTGATGCTTGATTATCTGGGATTCGATTAACTGAATGAAATACTCCCTGCCCATGTCCTTTGGATAATCGAGGTTCCTCTGTAATCTCTTTAGACCTTTCACCTCTATTTGTAGCACCCAGGATCATGTGCTTTTTCATTTTTACATGGCTTTGTCTATTCTTCCTCCGACTGTCAAATAGATCTTGTTCCAGGGTGTAGTCAAACGTGTGATCAATCTAATGTACCAGTTCTTCCTTCCCGAGTGCACGATTTTAAAAAAGTACGATGGCTCCAGCAAAATGCCTATTTTATCGTAAAAGAAATGGCAAGATCTCTGAACTATTAGCTGCACTTACTGTCCATGAAGAGTTACTGAACCAGATCATATGGGGAATTGAATTTCCATCAGAAGACATTCAGTTATTAACACCGCTATTTCATTTAGTATTAATTCAACTCCTTACATTATCAGCAAAAGAAATTTGACACTGAAGTGGAACCTTATTACTTTTGTCCTAGAAATGCCTTCAAGCTCTTTGGCTGTTTGAGTTGTACGCCTTATTCTGTTCAGGAAGGATATGTCTTAGTTCTTGCTAATGCAATTTTATATGTGCAGTCATGAAATCTTGCCAAAGTTACAAACTCTTTCCATTTGAAGAAATAACGAGCAAAGGAAGTCTTCATAAATCCGCCTCCAATGCTCCACAAAGCAATTGAGATCAATTCTTCACAGACTAAATCAGGACAATTTCACAGCACTTACGGGAAGTAATTTTCTGACTTTGCACTGGTGCTGGGAGGCCACCAACTATGGATATCAGGAAATCACAAACGTGCTGCCAGCAGGTAAGATTCATCGCCAGCGGAGCAAACTTAAAAACTGACTCCTGCTGCTTAAGTAAGGAACATCAAAACACACACTGAAAGATACAAATGAAAGAATTCTTTTAATATAACTGTTTGACTTTTAAGAGATGACAGTGGTTGTGACAGCTTTTAAAGAAATACAATACATGCAGCAGGAGATAGCATCAGGCTTTAAATTAATAATAAAGCTCTTTTAGAGGGAGAATTTACTGCAATAGATTCTCTGTGCTCTTCACAGAGAATTGAGGCTGTATTTCACAACATGACTGTTACATGGCATTTAAAAGAACGATGTAGTGAAGTTGGTGAATTCTAAGCATTGATTAGCAGATGTGATCATGTAGCTTCACATCTATTATTCGATCTCTTCTTTTTTTCCTTTCATTTTACCTGTTTCATTGTGGCTTAGAACAATTTGTACAATCACAGCCAAAGTCTCGATATATTGTCTGTGAGTCCTGTGTAGAAAGATATCATTTCTGGATTGCAATCCTTTTGATAGTTAAACCAAGGACATATGCAGCTACAATTTCCTCTATGTATGTCCAGTATGGCTTTCTGCAGAATTCCTAACTGAAAGAAAGTCACCACAATATTGGTCACCAAGTCCTGCTAGTCCAGATTAACTCAGTCTTTTATTTCTTTTGCCTTATTCTTCAAATTTTTCTGTTTACCGTGCAATGATCAGGCATCATCACCTTTTAGTACGTTGCCTCATTGGAGGGCAATTCCAAAATCTAGCATTTTTAGCCCATGGTGAATTGCCCTGGTGATGAGGAACTGCCTTCTTGACCTGCTGCAAACCATTTGGTATAGATACATATGTACAGCTTTTGGGGGGCGGGGCGGGTGGGGAGTTCCAGGATTTGGCTCAGTGACATTGAGGGAATTGGGTATAGTTCCAACCTAGGGTGCTGTGTGGCTTGGAGGTAGAATTGCAAGAAGTGGTATTTCCATGCTTCTGCTATGTGGTGGATGTCACAGGTTTGGAAGATGCTGTTGAAGGAGGTTTGATGACTTGCTACAACATGCCTTATAGATCTTACATGCAGCTGCCATTTAAGGTGATGGACATGGTGTTAATCAATTGGATTGATTTGCCCTGATGGTCTTCAAAATCTTTTGTGGTTGGGTCAGCACCTCGGCAAGTAAAGATTATTCTATCTCACTCCTGACTTACGTCATGTCGATGGTGAACAGACTTTGGGAAGTTAGGAGTTGAGTAACCCACTGAAGAATCCTTAGTCTCTGACTTGCTCTTCTAGCCAAAGAGTTTATATGGCTGGTCCAGTTAATGTCATTGAATCTCAAGAGTAATTGTTTTTGTTTCCTTTTGTTGGAGATGACATTGCCTTGCCCATGTCTGGGTGTTTTCCAAGTCTTGCAAGGAACATGGACTGCTTCATTATCTGAGGAGTACAAATGGTGATGAACATCCCCATTACTGATTTTGTGATGGAGGGAAGCTCATTGATGAAGCAGTTTCTCTGGTGTGATCCTTAGGAGGCGGTGACCATGCTATGATATAATTCACCTTGAAGTTTGAGAGGAAGAAGCTGGAATCAGATGTAACAGTATTACAATTGAGTAAAGGTAATTACAAAGACATGAGGGAGGAGTTGGCCACAGTTGATTGGAATGGGGGCTTATCAGGGAAGATAATGGAGCAGGAGAAAGTGAGGTCTGCAGATGCTGGAGATCAGAGCTGAAAATGTGTTGCTGGAAAAGCGCAGCAGGTCAGGCAGCATCCAGGGAACAGGAGAATCGACGTTTCGGGCATAAGCTCTTCTTCAGGAAACATCAATTCTCCTGTTCCCTGGATGCTGGCTGACCTGCTGCGCTTTTCCAGCAAGATAATGGAGCAGCAATGGCTGGAGTTTCTGGTGGTAATCCAGGAGGCACAACAGAAATTCATCCCAAAGAAAAAGAAACATACTAAGGGGAAGGTGAGGCAAACATGGCTGACAAGGGAAGTCTAAGACAGCATAAAAACAAAGGAAAAGCAAACAGTGGGGTGAAGATTAGTGGAAAGCCACAGGATTGGGATACCTTTAAAAACCAGCAGAGCACAACTGGAAAGCAGTAAGGAAGGGGGAAGATGCAATATCAGGGTAAGTAAACTAGTAATGTCAAAGAAGAATGCAAGAGTTGTTTTTGAGCATGTAAAAGGCAAGAGTGACAATGGACTGCTAGAAAATGAGGTTGGAGAAGTAATAATGGGGAGCAAAGAAATGGCAGAGGGATTGAATAGGTACCTTCCAACAGCTTTCACAATGGAAGACACCAGCAGCACTCCAGAACTTCAAGACAGTCAGGGGGCAAAGGTGATTGCAGTGGCCATCACTGACGAGAAGGTGCTGGGGAAGCTGAAAGGTCTGAAGGTGGATAAATCACCCAGACCAGATGGACTATAGCCCAGAGTTCTGATGGTGATAGCTGAGGAGACTGCGGAGGCATTGGTAGTGATCATTCAGGTATCACTGGAGTCATGGAGGGTCCCAGAGGACCAGAAAATGGCTAAAGTAACTAACCTGTTTAAGAAGGGAGGGAGGCAGAAGACAGGAAATGTATAGGCCAGTGAGCCTGACCTTGGTCATTAGTAAGATTTTGGAGTCCATTATTAAGGATGATATTACCAAGTACTTGGAAGTGCATAGCAAAATAGGACTGACTCAACATGGCTTTGTCAAAGGGAGGTTATGCCTGACAAACCCTTTAGAATTGTTTGATGAGTTAATGAACAAGTAAGACAAAAGAGTGCCAGTTAACATGATCCATTTGAATTTCCAGAAAGCCTTTGACAAGGTGCTACACAGGAGGTTGCAAAATAAGATAAGAAACCATGGCGATAGGGACATGGATAGAGGATTGGCTGACTGGCAGAAGACAGAGAGTAGGGATAAAGGGATGTCAGCCAGTGACTAGTGGAATCCCACAGGGCTGAGTATTGGGGCCACAACTGCTCACATTATACATGAATGATTTGGACGAAGGTACTGAAGGCATTGTTGCTATATTTGCAGATCATATAAAGATAGGTGGAGGGACAGGTTAGTGTGTTGCGTTTAAAGGCATGGAAGATGCAGAAGGACTTGGATAGGTTAGGAGAGTGGGCAAAGAAGTGGTAGATGGAATACAGTGTGGGGAAGTATAGAGGCTTGGACTATTTTCCAAATGGGGAAAAATCTGAAGCACAAAAGAAATTTTGAGCCCTCATTCGGGATTCTTTTAATATTAACATGCAGGTTTAGTTGGCAGTTAGGAAGGCAAGAGCAATGTTAGTGTTCATTCTGAGAAAGCTAGCATACAGGAGCAGGCATCTGTGTACTGCTGAGGCTGTATAAGGCTCAGGTCAGTCTACATTTGGAATATTATGTGCAGTTTTGGGCCCTGTATCTAAGGAAGAGGGTGCTGGTCTGAGAGAGGGTCCAGAGGAGGTTTACAAGAGTGATCCTGGGGCTGAAGGGCTTGTCATACAAGGAGCAGTTGAGGACTCTAGGTCTGTACTTGAAGAGTTTGGAAAGGTGAAGGAGAGATCTGATTGAAACATACAGACTACTGAGTGGCCTGGATGGAGTGGACGTGGAAAAAAATGCTTCCATTACTAGGAGAGATCTGGACCCGAGGGCACAGCCTCAGAGTGAAGGGATGACACTTTAGAGTCATAGACATATACAACATGGGAGCAGACCCATTGGTCTAACTCGTCCATGTTGACCAGATATCCTAACCTAATCTACTCCTATTTGCTAACACTTGGTCCATATCCCTCTAAACCCTTCCTCATATACCCATCCAAATACTTTTGAAATGCTGCAATTGTACCAGCCTCCACCACTTCCTCTGGCAGCTCATTCCATACATGCACCACCCTCTGCATAAAAAAGTTGCCCTTAAGGTCCCTTTTATATTTTTCCCCTTTCACCCTGAACCTATGTCCTCTAGTTCTGGCCTCCCCCACCCCAGGGATGAGGAGGAACTTCTTCAGCCAGAGGGTGGCGAATGTGTGGAACTTGTTTTCACAGAAGGCCTGTGAAAGCCAAGTCATGGAGTGTATTTAGGACAGAGATAGATAGGTTCTTGATTAGTAAGAGAAACAAGGGTTACGGGGAGAAGGCAGTTGAGAAACATATCAACCATGATTGAAAGGCAGAGTAGACTTGATGGATCGAATGGCTTAATTCTGTTCCTATAGATTAGATTAGATTCCTTACAGTATGGAAACAGGCCCTTCGGCCCAACAAGTCCTCACTGACCCATTCCTCTACCCTATATATACCCCTGACTAATGCACCTAACATTATGAGCAATTCAGTTGGCTTGCACATCTTTTGGAATGTGGGAAGAAGCCGGAGCACCTGGAGAATCCCACGCAGACACCAGGAGAACGTGCAAACACCACACAGACAGTCACCCGAGGTGGGAATTGAACCAGGTCTCTAGCGATGTCAGACAGCAGTGCTAGCCACTGAGCCACCGTGCTGCTCATAGCTTATGGTTTTATGGAAACACACTGCTCGCAAAGTCCCCTCTCAGCCATCCATTATTCTGACCAACTCATGGTCTTATGGACTATTAGTATGTGGAACATGATTGTACAATTGCCTACTTGAAACAGTGTTTCATTGCCCTGTTAATATCTGGATGTCCATTTCTATTTCAGTTTTGTTTTTGTTACTTAACCTCTTTCAATTGCATCACTCATTCAAAGAATATTTTAATCAGGTTATGTGATAGAGAACTTTAAAATTATGAGGTGATAGAGCAACAAAATTAGTTACAAATTAATGACCGTGGTTGAGGGTTCAAAGGTGAGAGGACTTTTCAAATTAATAAATATAATTTAGGACCTTGTGCAAGAGAACCTTTATTTTTACACACAGGGTTGTGGGGAAATAGACTCCTTTAATAGATTTGGTGATTTAAGCAGAGGCCACATTGCTATTTAAGAATGACCTAGATAGAGGTTTGAAGCAAAGAGGAGTAAGGAAATATTGAAATAGGGCAATCATGTGGGATTAGTCTTTCAAAGACTAAACACTCCCATAGGCTGGCCAATGAGACTCTCTGCATTGTAATTTCTAAGTAATTCTGTATCTCTGAGCTGCAGCATCATATAGCTTTGTGGAATAAACATGAATAGAAAAGAAAAGCAATACTCCAAGACCACAGACATTCTTTTTCAGACCCTGGCTTCTATCTTCCAGACTTTGTGACCTTTGTAAGTTCATTTGTTTGGTTCTTTCCTTCATTATTTGCTCAGCAATGTTCTCTGTGACAAAGATGTGAGGTAATGGCACTGTGAGAGCAACCAGAACCTTAGCAAATGATGGGGTCAACAGGCTAACCAATGAGGCTGCTTTTCTCTGCACAAGATCGGGGTGTTTTGGCATAGCCAGTGTTAATGTCTCATCTCTGTAATCCTGGAGAAGTTGGTAGTGAGCTCACTCCTAAATCACTGTAGTTCGCATCTTTAAAGTTGTAGCAATTTTTCGATGCAGGTTATTGGTTAGGTAACCTGTATCCAAGTCAAACACGTTTCACGTCGAGGTGTACTTTACACCAGACTGATTAAGAATGGCAGGCTTCTTTCCAATAATAAGCATATTAATGAATCATCTGGAATTTTATGAAAATCTAGTTGTCTTATGGTCACAGTTACTGAGACCAGCATGTACTTCCTGCCGGATTTATTTTATTAACGGTCTAAATTTACATTCCACAGTGGTGATTAGGACCCATCTCTACATCAGTTGTTTATGCATTATGAATTACTAGTGAAGGAACACATCAACTGTGCTATTATTTCCCTTATATAAAGGAACATAAAAAAACAGAAACAACTTGCTAATTCTAACATAGACATTTTTTAATCAACCTTTTTAGAGATGTTACTACAAACCTTCGCAGCAGGTGTAACTTGAGCCTAGTGTCATACTTAGCTCAGGGTGGGGATGCTATATCGCTGCATTACAAGAGCACTCAGATTCAGCTATAGTTTGAGGGTGAATTGTCATCTACATGAGGCTAATGATACAAATTGTCAGCAACTCACAATTCACAAGATATCGGCCCCATATCAGAAACTGTTGGTCAATTTGCACACTAATAATTGGCCATTTGATTTATATACCCAGTTCACAAGTATATCACGGTTAACAGTGATTTGTGAAAGTGCTTTAACAACTAATGCATTATTATGATTCAAAGCAATTCATTCTAATTGAATTAATCACTTGCCGTGCAGTTTATGACATATGTAAAAGAAATATGAACAAGACTTAAAGCACTGTCGTCAATATTGACCTGAAAACTATTCACAAAATGACAGCCACTAATTTTCTGGAGAAAACGTTGTCAAGCTCATTGGCAGAATGTGCTGCTGTCTTTTGTAAAACATAAACTGCCCATTTGCAGAGGAAGCTATCATAAAACTTAATAGATCATGAGCTGGACACTGGTAACAATGGTCGTGGGACGCAGCCTCGGTTGTCTATCCAGTCAGAAGCTACAGTTGCTTTATAATCAGTAACAATTTTCCATGAGACCAGAGTTTTAGCTTTATCAAGTCTTGTACAAAGAAAGACTGTGATGGAAGCTTTAAATGTCATGTTGCCCTTTTGAACTTGTATCCCTTTACATTCCTGCTTTGATTTCACCTGACCTCTTGTTCTGTGTTTATGTTTTGGATAGTTTACCATTTAAATCATAATGAAATTGTTCAAAGTGTTTATCGACAAGAAGGGTGATCATAATACAACGAAGTACAGAACAGCAAGTTGGATTGCTCAGTCTCAGTATTCAAGGAGTCAATTAATTGGACATGGTTGACCTTTCTAGACCCAGAATGGCCAAATTAAAGACATGGTTAGAGTGGCGTCCTGGGTTGAATCTGCCAAAAGAAATCACTCAGTAGACTCATGGTTGTTGGACCTCAGTCATCTCAGCTCCTGGACATCTCTGCAGGTGTTCTTCAGCGTAATGTTCTTGCACTAACCATCCTCAGCTGCTTCATCAATGACCTTCCCTCCATCAAAAGGTCAGAGATGTGGATGTTTGCTGATGATTACACAGTTTTCAGCACCATTTGCAACACCTTAGATACTGAAGCTGTCCGTGTCCAAATGTAACAAGATCTGGACAATATCCAGGCTTGGACTGACAAGTAAGCTAAAGTGAGGACTGCAGATGCTGGAGATTAGAGTCATGAGTGTGGTGCTGGAAAAGCACAGCAGGCCAGGCAACATCTGGGGAGCAGGAGAATCGATGTTTCAAGCAAATGTCCTTCTTCAGAAATGAGGCGGTGAGCCGAGGGGGTGGAGAGATAAATGGGAGGGGGGGTGGGTTGGGGGCAAGGTAGCTGAGAGTGCAATAGGAAGGGGTAATGGTGATAGGTTGGAGAGGAAGGTAGAGTAGATAGGTGGGAAGGAAGATGGACAGGTAGGACAGGTCATGACGGCGGTGCTGAGTTGGAAGGTTGGAACTGCGATATGGTGGGGGGAGGGCAAATGAGGAAACTGTTGAAATCCACATTGATGCCTTGGGGTTGGTGGGTCCCCAGGCAGAAGATGAGGTATTCTTCCTTGGGCTGACAAGTGGCAAGTAACATTCACGCCTCGCAAATGCCAGGTTATGCCCATCATCAATAAGAGGCAACCTAACCACTGCCCCTTGACATTCAATAATGCTACCATCACTAAATCTTCCACTATCAACATCCTGGGAGTTATCATTGATCAGAAACTCAACTGGACTCACCACATAAATGCAATGGCTGCAAAAGCAAGTCAGATGCTAGGAATACTGTGGCAAGCAACACACCTCTTGCCTCCCCAAAGCCTGTCCACCATCTACAAGGCACAGGTCAGGAGTGTGATGAAATACTCCCTACTTGCCTGGATGAGTGCAGTCCCAAAAATGTCCAAGAAGCTTGACACCACTCAGGACAAAGCAGCCCGCTTGATTGGCACTACATTCACAAGCATCCACCCCCTCTATCACTGATGCTCAATAGCAGTAGTGTGTACCATCTACAAGATGTTCTGCAGAAATTTCATGAAACATCCTCTGACAGCACCTTCCAAACTCACAACCACTTCTAACTAGAAAGGCACGGGCAGCAAACTTATGTCAAAACCACCACCTTCACATTCCCCTCCAAGCCACTCATCATTCTGACTTGGAAAATATAGCGCCACTGTTGTTGGGTCAATATCCTGGAAGTCCCTCCTTATGGGCATTGTGGGTCAATCCGTAGCAGATGGGCTGCAGCAGTTCAAGAAGGCAGCTCACCACCACCTTCTCAAGGGCAACTGGCGCTGGGCAATAAAGGCTGGCCAGCCAGTGAGGCACACATCCCACAAATGAATAAATAAAAAAGAAGTTAGATGAGAAAAATGGGACACAATTCATATCCTTAAATGACTCATCTTTTACAGAAAGGAAACAACTTTATTACATTCCAGTAAGAAATTGCAGATAGTAACTCAATCCTGAGAAAACAATGGCATTACACCCCTGGAGTTGTTTCTTCAAAAGGGAACATCTGCCAAGGAAGAGAACTGTCCAACAGGAATAATGTACAGGATGGATCGTCATTAACAATCAACATAGTGGCCCACATTCAAGCAGGGGCTTGGTTAGCTCAGTTGGCTTAGATGGCTGGTTTGTATGTCTGTGTGATACTGCTAATGTGGGTTCAATTCCTTCATGAGTTAAGGTTACCTCATGAAGATTGCTCCTTCTCAGTCTTTTGCCTCACCTGAGGCAGGGTGACCCTCAGGTCAAGCTCAGCATCAATGACTTTGCCTTTTATGTTCAACAGGTCACTAATGATAAAACATGTCAGCCTCAAAGAAATCTACTGGAATAGAACTATCTCAAAATATATTCATGTAAGGGTACGTGATGTGTGGGAAAAAGAGTTGAGGGAGTGTCATTGGATGGATAGTGCACCTTGGCATTAGAAAAAGATAAGCAAACGCTCACTTCATGTTACTTTTCTGTTCAATTGACTCAGTCACATTGACTATTGTAAACCTGTCCACAATCAATTTTTGTTTCCCTGTCAAATAAATGACGCTTTTTATAGGGTAATACCTATATTAGACAGCTAAAGGCACTTAGATGTTTAACATTTCTCCACTTTGAACAAGGAAATCCACAGTTTATCAACACAAGCTTTCAACCCAGTGTACAATGAACATTACGTTGTATACGTTTAAGGCTGAGACAGATCAGTAGAGGAATCAAGGATTACAGGGAAATGCAGGAAATTGGACATGAGGAGTGTCAGATCAGCTGTGAGCCTATTGAATAGCAGAGCAGGCTGGAGGGGCTGAAAGATCTCCTCCCATTCCAGTTTCTTATGGTCTTATGATCCAGTCACTTTGAACAGTCTTTGTTGAGAAAATAATTGGATCTCTAAGTCAAATTTGAAATTGTTGAAACAATATACTGCAAAGATTAAAATTAAATTTATTTGTGAATTTCCCCAAGGTGATCAAAGGCAAATTTCCAATATATCAGTTTCTGTTTTTTATCACTACTTGCATTATGATTTTAACTTTAGATCATTGCAAAGTGTAGTTTGTCTTATACATGACATGCAGGGCAGAGGACATTTGGGCATGACTATAGCCATGACTATCCCCAAAGGAAACTTAAAAAATATGTAACAGATTTACCTTAGTGTCCTCTTCTGACACAGACTTTTCTTCCAGGTTTGTCGGTTTGGCAAGGAAGACATAATGATGTCCCTCTCACAGGCCTCTCTCTGGCTAAAATGTCCTGGCATTATTGGACTCTAATCAAGATAATGAGGGATCACAACAATTTTTAACAGGTACCTTTCTTATCAACTTTGAAGAAGAAGTTCAAATTGGAATGATGTAGCAACTTGAGTTATTTTGCTAGACTCATAGAGTTGTACAGCATGGAAACAGACCTTTCAGTCTAACTCGTTAATGCTGACCAGATTTGCTAAATTCATCTAGTCCCGTTTTCCAGCATTTGTCTCATATCCCTCTAAAACCTACCTATTCATAAATCTATCCAGATGCCATCTAAATGTTGTAATTGTACCAGCCTCCACCACTTCCTTTGGCAGCTCATTCCATACAGCCTCTGCGTGAAAAACGTGCCCCTTAGATCTCCCTTGTATCAATCCCGTCTCATCTTAAACCTATCCCTTCTAGTTTTGGATTCTCCTACCCCAGGACAATGACTTTTGTTATTCACCCGATCCATGCCTCTCATGATTTTATAAACCACTATAAAGTCTCACCTCAGCTTCCCAATTCTCCAGGGAAAATAACTGCAGCCAATCCAGCCTCACCCTGTAGCTCCAACCCTCCAACCCCAGCAACATCTTTGCAAATTTTTTCTGCATCGTTTAAATGTTTAGTGTACATGCTCTTTAGAAAAATATCTCACTGATTTCAGTAGCTGCCACACGGCTCTTGGATTATTAGGGGCACATATACAGATAGTTTGGAAGTCTTTAGAAAGAAACAGGCTGAATTTTATTCTCACAAAGAATGTGTCAGTAGGTTTATTTTAAATTTTCAAAATTCACAGTTTATCTTTTCAAGAATTCTTGGCCTCTGCTCAGTATACTAGCAGTGTGGGGTGTAATATTGGTACTGCAATAGAGGCATAGTGCAGGCTTTACTCATTTTAATAGCACAAATAGTCACTAGAGAGGCTATCTTTCAAAGAGTGGGATACCAGTTTTATTAATTGTATGTGTGTAACGATATGCCTGGCTTCATAAATGAAGCTAAGTGTGCATTATAGAAATATCTTTTATAGTCATAGACTCAGAAATTCATATAGTACAGAAACAGATCCTTCAGTCCAACCAGTCCATGCTGAATATAATTTTAAACTAAACTAGTCCCACCTGCCTGCTCCTGGCCCACATACCTCCAAACCTTTCTTATTCATGTATTTATCCAAATGTCTTTTAAACATTGTAAGTGCACCACATCCACCACTTCCTCAGGAAGTACATTCCACATGCGAACCATCCTCTGTGTAAACAAATAGCCTCTCTCCTCTCATGTTAAAGATGTGCCCCTGGTCTTGAAATTCCCCATCTTAGAGAAAAGACAAATACCATTAAGTTTATCTATATCCCTCATCATTTTATAAACTTCTATCAGGTCACCTCTCAACCTCCTATGCTCCAGTGAAAAAAGTCCCAGCCTACCCACCCTTCCTTTATAACTCAAACCTTCCATACCCGGCAACATCCTGGTAAATCTCTTCCGAACCCTCTCTAGCTTGAATTCATATGACGTATTTTTAAGTGATTTCCCATTCCCTTGTATGGTTCTCAGTTAGACTTTATCCTGTTTAGGTAAAAGTGAGGACTGCAGATGCTGGAGATCAGAGTCTAGATTAGAGTGGAGCTGGAAAAGCACAGCAGGCCAGGCAGCATCTGAGGAGCAGGGAAATCGACGTTACGGGCAAAAGCCTTTATCCTGTTTTATACTTTCTGCTTATTTAATAAATTGGTGTTGTATGTATTTTGGATCAAGCTGCTTGGATATATTACTACACATTTCTGGAGCAAGTTGGACCTGAACCCAAAACTTCTAACCTGGAGGCAGTGAAACTACTAGTGCCTCAAGAGTCACCTCAATTAGAGTTGCATATGTTTCTGAAAAGGTTAATAGCCGACTGAGTGCAATAAGCACCACTATGAAGATATCATGAGGACTTGGGGAGAAGAATGAATTTCAAATATGGGAGGCTAGGTCTTCTTAGAATCCCTATAGCATAGAAATGAGGCCATTTGACCAATCATGTCTGCACTGACCCTCTGAAGAGCATCCCACTCAGACCCAGACCCCAACCCTATCCCCATAACTGCACATTTACCGTGGCTAAACCACCTGGTCTGCACATTCCTGGACAATACAGAGCAATTTAGAATGGCCAATCTGCTCATCTTGGGACTGTAGGAGGAAACCGGAGCACCCAACAGAAACTCATGCGGACACGGGGCGAATGTGCAAACTCCACACAGACAGACACCAGAGGCTGAAATTCTACCCAGGACCTTGACCCACCATGTCCATGTAAAGCCTATTCTCATAACCACTGAGCCGCCATGTCCATGTAAAACCTATTCTCATAACTTGTCATTGTTGCAGAGAAGTAGTAAATTACATCTTGCTCACTCTCCAAGACTTTTCTCATTAGACCAAAGATGGCTAACCTCACACACTAGAATGTGAACTAACACACTTATAAATGAATAGCAGCACATACAACATGGTGATCAACGTAGGACCTGAACTTTTAATGCTTAATTTAGCACTACCAATGGCAACAAGACAAAATGCTGGTAACCCACAGAACTAAAGGAAAACATACCGTTGATTGCAGAGGGGAGAAAACCTCTAAGCACCTCATGGCAACACTTAACCCTGAAGAGATTTCAGATTCCAAATGCCTACAAACTTTAAGATGATAGACGAGCATCTGAACAGAATATCCTACTTGAGACATTGGAAGAATCTACAACTGAATTGAATCAGTTTGTAACATGACAACTAATTGCGACAAATCCAAATCACACGTTAGGTGTTGAGATGGCTAGAAATGGAAAAGATCAAGTAAGATCTGACCTCCCTGCCTTTCAAAGAAGAATACTTAACAACCATTGTGAATGCCAGTTCAATCAGGAAGGAATCTTCAGAAAACACAATCAAAGAAGTGATTTCACCAATTATTCAATTACTGAGGGAGAATGTGAAAGTCCAAACTGATCAATAGGTGGAAGCATAAATCTACAGGTCAATTCAGAACAAAAATGCACTGACGCAAAGAGAAGACCTGATGCAAACAGCTGCAAGGAAGATGCCACTAGAAAGAGACAAACGATGTTTAAATATCCAAGGTATTGTAAAGAAAACAGAGCCTGGTCTAGCAGGACATGGTCCTTCATGGGAAGAAATACAAGAGATTGAAGGTCTTCTGGTGCAGAAGAGAATGCCAGATCTAAGACCATCAAGAAGGCAGTAAAAAACAATTGCCTTCTACCAAGCAAACTATCACTCTTTCAAGTCCAAAGGTAGTGTAGCGGCTCAGTGGTTAGCAGTGCTGCCTCATAGTGCCAGAGATGCAGTTCTACTCCACCCTCAGGTGACTGACTGTGTGGAGTTTGCACATTCTCCCTGTGTCTGCGTGGGTTTCCTCCTGGTGCTCTGGTTTCCACCCACATTCCAAAGATATGCAGATCAGGTGCATTGGCCATGCTAAATTGTCCAGGGAACAGGAGATTCGACGTTTCGGGCACAGGCCCTTCTTCAGGAATGCCCTCATTCTCATTCCTGAAGAAGGGCCTGTGCCCGAAACGTCTAATCTCCTGTTCCCTGGATGCTGCCTGACCTGCTGTGCTGTTCCAGCAATAAAGTTTCAACTTTGATCTCCAGCATCTGCAGACCTCACTTTCTCCATGCTAAATTGTGCCAGGATGTGTAAGCTAGGTGGATTAGCCATGGGAAATGAAGGGCTATAAGGATAGTGTAGGGAGGTGGATCTGCGTGGACTGTTCTTCTGACAGTTGGTGTGGACTCGATGGGCTGAATGGCCTACTTCCACACACTATCAATTCTATTCTATCATTCAAAGTGAACACACTTGGGGTGAGTAGTGAAACCCCAGTATGTAAAGTCAACTTTTTTGCATTTTGATAGGCTATTTCATTCATCAGACTTGCCTTAAACCCCTTTTTCATATGAATTGGACATTATACAATTATTTTTTATTCATTCATGGAATGTGGGCATCGCTGGTTAGGCCAGTATTTATTGCCCAACCCAGAGTTTAGAAGGGTGAGAGGGGACGTGATTGAAATGTCGAAATGTCGAACAGGGCTGGACAGACAAGATACAGGAAGGACAGTTTTCCTTTGTTGGGGCGTCTAGAACAGGGGACATAGTGCCAGACCATGGAATAGACATTTTAAAGTTGACATGAGGAAACATTTCTTCACCCAAAGCATAGTGAATCTGTGGAAATCTCTACCACAGAAGGTTGTGGAGGCAAGGTCACTGAATATATTCAAGGAAGAGATAGATACATTTTTAGATTTTAAAGGCATCAGGATGTATGGGGGAAAGGTGGCATTTTGGCATTGGGATCGACGATCAGCCATAATCCTAGGGAATGTTAGAGCATTTTGCTCTGTACACACTTACAATCTGTTTCACTTGCTCTTCCTTCCCCTTTGTCAATAGTAAATAAAAAACATGATTTTATGGGACCTTTGAATTTTCAAGAAGAGGCATATCAAACTCAAATCATTCCTCCACGGATGTTGCCAGGACTCCTAATTTTTCTAGCCCTTGCTGTTTTTATTCACAATTCATACCCGCCTGGTCCACTGAGAAGTAGGTGTCTTTCAGGAAATTGCACGTGTTAGCAAACCTGTCATGCCTCTTGAAACACTGGCATTGATTCATGTTGACTAGCTCCATATAAGTGCTGTGTTGAGGTCACACACCCTCTGAGTTGCATCTGTCTGTCCATTTCCTCAGCTCCATGAAGCAGCCTTGTGGCTGAGGGAGATAGAGATGGTACTCTCCATTCCTCACCAGAAGTCCAAAATAGAGCTGTAAAAGCTGCTACCATATTATAGTGAAGGCTGACAACCGAGAGGTGCAGATCAAAGTCAATGAAATTCAAAGCAAAACCGATACTCCACAATTTGGAAATTACTTGTCCAGCAAGTAATTACCTTTACCTAGGCATCACAGTAGGCAGTCTGCTTCAATTCTTGCAAAGTTAAAAATCACACAACATCAGGTTATAGTCCAACTTGAAGCATTAGCTTTCGGAGCGCCGCTCCTTCATCAGGTGGTTGTGGAGGACACAATTGTAAGACACAGAATTTATAGCAAAAGTTTAACAGTGTGATGTAACTGAAATTATACATTGAAAAATACCTTGATTATTTGTTAAGTTTCTCATCTGTTAAAATGACCATCTTAGTTTTACTTCTTTCATATGTAAATCACAAAATATTTTTTAAAAGTTACATTCTCAGGTTAACTTTAACAATTGGTGTCAGTCCAGATGATGTGTTGAAGACACAATACATCACACTGTAAACTTTTGCTATAAATTCTGTGTCTTACAATTGTGTCCACCACAACCACCTAAGGACGGAGCGGCGCTCTGAAAGCTAGTGCTTCCAATTAAACCTGTTGGACTATAACCTGGTGTTGTGTGATTTTTAACTTTGTACGCTGCAGTCCAACACCGGCATCTCCAAATCATCACTTCTTGCAAGCTTCCTAGCTGTGCTCTTGCCCAGTTGATCTTGACTTAATGCAGATAACTCGGAAAACCATGGACAGGGTTTGAAAAACTGTAGAAACTGGAAATCGAAAATAAAAAGAGTAATCGCTGGAAATACTATGTCACTGTAGCAGCATCTGTGGAGAAAGAGAGAGAGAGAGAAAACTAATATTTTAGATGAAGACATTTCATCAGAATTGAGAACTGTTAGCAAAAACTAGAAAACGATTAGCAAGAAATCAAATAGGAAATTGAGAAATAAACTCTTTACATAAAGACTCATTGGGTAAAACAGCCTGTTTTCTACGTGCTTCATGCAAATTTTGTAGAGTACTTCTGACATAGATCTTTGTGTAGCATAACTTCATGTCAATTGCCAAACAAATAAACTAACTTCGATTCCAATTGTTCGTTTCTGTCTTTAGACAGCTTGTTATCGTTCTCTTACTTATTCTCTGACACCTTCTTTTGCCATTAATCATAAATCTGTTATATGTTACCTTATCAAAACATATAAATCCAAACATATTAAGTTGAAAAAATTATGCTGCACTGCTCTTTCTGCTTCTTCTTTGAACAATTCATCAAGCTTGATCAAACATGACCTTTACTTTTGACACCTGTGTTGACTATTTTTTCCTTATATTTCAATTTCTATATGCTTTTACATAATATGACCATTCATATTGAGCAATTAGATTAGATTGCTTACAGTGTGGAAACAGGCCCTTCGACCCAACAAGTCCACACCGACCCTCCAAAGAGCAACCTACCCAGACCCATTCCCCTACATTTACCCCTTCACCTAACATTACAGGCAATTTAGCATGGCCAATTCACCTAACCTGCACATTTTCGGACTGTGGGAGGAAACCAGAGCACCCAGAGGAAACCCACGCAGACACAGGGAGAATGTGAAAACTCCACACAGACAGTTGCCTGAGGTGGGAATTGAACCCCGGTCTCTGGCACTGTGAGACAGCAGTGCTAACCACTGTGCCACCGTGCCACCCCTGATGAAAGATTCCATAATCTTTGATGAAAGATTCCATAATCTTTCTTACAATTGGTATTAAGCTAATAGGTCCACAGTTCAATGGACTTGCTCGTTCTCTTTTGCTTTAAGAATCACATTAGTTGTCTGTCAGATCTCTGACAGTGTGGGGTGGCATGGTGGCTCAGTGGTGAGCACCACTGCCTTGTAGTGCTAAGGACTGGTGTTTGATTCCAGCCTTGGGCGGCTGTCTGTTTGCACATTCTCCCTGTATATGTATGGATTTCCTCCCACAGTCCAAGATGTGCAGATTAGGTGAATTGGCTGTGCTAAATTGCCCATAATGTTCAGGGATGTGTAGGCTAGGTGCATTAGTCAGGGGAAATGTAGAGTAATAGGAGGGGATCTGCGTGGGATACTCTCCAGAGGGTTGGTGTGGACATGTTGGGCCAAATGGCCTGTTTCCACAGTGTAAGGATTCAATGATTCATGTCTCAAATAGCATCTTATATATCTGCTGTCACATCTTTATAATCTCTTCTCCAGCTTCTCTTAATTAACATGGATAATACGCAATATGAATTTTATAATTTCCTGGATCTTAGACATCTTATTTGAATGTTGAGAAAACAAAATGCCAACAAAATTGTGGCATAATTTTAACCTATCCGTTCAGGAAGATAATTTCAACAATGTGTTCATTTGGCGTAAAAACACAAATACTGGAAAAACTGAGGAGGTCTGGAAGCATCTGTAGACGGAGAAACAGAATGAATGTTTCAATTCCATTATAGCTCTTCTCCCATTAGGCAGTTCTGCTATGTATGTGGATAGTGAAACTATTGTTATTGTATAACACTTCACTTGAGAGTAAAGCACCTTGATCCAACCTGCAATTGTGATAATCGATTCCAAGTCACACAGATTATTCCAGACACCACTGAATGCACATAACAATTCTACAGCATGTCAATATTGCAAATCATGTGCTTTTCTGAGGTAGGGCAAGGCTAGCAAATTGAGGACAACTGAGTCTTATCACGTCCATGTATGAAAATAAATAATGGAAGATCAGACTGCAGTAGTTTGGAAATTGAGATGTAGCATTTGACTGAAGCACAAAACTTGGAACTATCTTCACCCCTCATCCCACCCTTGGTTGTCTGATTGCAAATCTGTTGGTACTGATGAACTAGAACTGAAGGTTTCTCTTTTAGATTTTAATATTTATTTTCTACAAACACTAAGAGAGTCCCAGAGTGCTTCATCAGTTTTTAATTTTAAGAGGGAGTGGGTGAGCTAGAAAGTAGTTATGAGGGGAGTTTGAGCAATGCATAATGGGAAATATTTTCCTATTGAACTCAGTAACAAAAGCCATATTTCCCTTGTTTTACAAATCCCCACATTAAAAATCTTCCTTCATTTAATAAACATGTGCTTATACCTGATATATTGACTAACCTTTGATAAACGTCACTGAACTACTGCAGAGTACCATAGCAACAAAGGGACTAATTAATAGGTTATGATTTTTCAACAGCCTAATATTGACGTATAAAGCTCAATAAAGAAGGAAGAAAAATGCTTATCATTAAGAATACTGGTCACAGTTGAAACATGAGCAGATAACTGGGTTTCCTTAATTAAGTCTAGGAACAGGGAAAATTACAATCGCTGTAATTCTCAACAGACCATTCACACTACTCACCAGACCAAGAAACATTCAACAGGAAGAAAATCTCATGGCATTCACAGGAATCTATGTTCCACGTGGCTGCTCTTTATAACTTAACAGTTAGGACTTCATCTTTAGGTTATAACACTGATTGTGACAGATGCACGTGTCTCGCTAGACCAGATCTCATTAGAATATTCAATCATATAACTCCCCTGATGGTTAAGGTTTCGTGCTAAGCCATTGCAATCTGAAAGAAATCAGAATTGATTGCTATCTGTTTGGCCAGTTCCATCTGGGCCATCCCTGTTGGATACATATCCCTGAACTAGTGAAAGGAATATGTATGTTTCTGGATGCCAGCTTTGTCAGTGTGGTACCAATTGTGATTGTGTCCACCAATTCCATCTGAGATGCTTGGGTAGATTCGCCACCACCAGTTTACCAACACCAAGCCTCACTTTCACTGAAGACTTCGCATAGACATCCTCAGGCGACTGACTGTGTGGAGTTTGCACGTTCTCCCCGTGTCTGCGTGGGTTTCCACAGTCAGTCGCCTAAGGATGTCTATGCGAAGTCTTCAGTGAAAGTGAGGCTTGGTGTTGGTAAACTGAATAGGTTTATTACACAGAACCTCATAGCTAGTCACATTACATCTGAGATATATGCTAGTCTTTTGGAAAACTTTAGGCGATACTTATAAGTAAGTGGATGCTATTGTGTGCTACATAGACATAGCACTGAAGTGGAATTAAAGTAGAACTTTATAACTGGGTGGCACGGTGGCTCAGTGGTTAGCACTGCTGCCTCATAGCACCAGGGTCCCAGGTTCACTTACAACGACTGCCTGTGTGGAGTTTGCACATTCTCCCTGTGTCTGTGTGAGTTTTCTCCCACAGTCCAAAAGATGTGCAGGTCAAGTGAATTAGCTATGCTAAATTGCCTATACTGTTAGGTGCATGAGGGAAGTGGATTACTCTTCAGAGGGTTGGTATAAACTGGTTGGGCCAAAGGGCCTGTTTCCACACTGTAGGTAATCTAAAATAAAACAAAGAGCTGGAGATCTGAAGCAAAAACAGAAATTGCTGGAGAAACTCAGTAGGTCTGGCAGCATCTGTAGAGAGAGAAAGAGTGTTAATGTTTTGAATCCAGTGACCCTTTTTCAGGATGGTCAGTTCTGTTTCTCTTTCCAAAGATGCTGCTAATCCTGCTGAGTTCCTCCAGCAATTTCTGTTTTTATAACTGAAACACGAACTAGGGTGCTTCTAGGAGCAGGCCTTTATGAGAACACAAGGATATAAGAAATAGGAGCAGGAATAGACCACCTAGCATCTCTGCACAGCAGCATGCTGTAATTTTTCTCCATTTAAACAATATTCCACTTTGCTGGCATTCCTACCGAAATGGATGACCTCACATTTACCAATATTGTACTCCATCTGCTAGACCCTTGCCCACTCACGTACCCATCTATATCTCTCTGCAGACTGTCACTGTCCTCTGCACACTTTGCTCTACCATCCATCTTAGTGTCATTTGCAAACTTTGACATGTAACTCCAAATCAAACACTTACGGCCCCAACTTTGACCCTGAGGAAGAACGTCTCATCTTCCGCCTCGGAACACTTCAACCCCAGGGCATCAATGTGAACTTCAACAGTTTCCTCATTTCCCCTTCCCCCACCTCACCCTATTTC
>NC_057743.1:10779842-10811916 GCF_004010195.1 Chiloscyllium plagiosum | reverse complement strand
TGACCTATCACCTTCATCCCCTCCCCCACTCACCTATTGTACTTTATGCTACTTTCTCCCCACCCCCACCCTCCTCTAGCTTATCACTACACCCTTCAGGCTCTCTGCCTTTTGCCCAAAACATCGAGTTTACTGCTCTTCGGATGCTGCCTGAACTGCTGTGCTCTTCCAGCACCACTAATCCAGCACACTATTAACCATTGATTGCCAATCAGAAAAACATCCATTTTCTCCACTTTTTGCTTTCTGTCCCTTTCAATGTCATAGAGAACAGCAGTCTTGACAAGGATATGTCTTCTATATATCCAAATGCACCATATCCACCGGTTCCCCATTGTCCAATGTGCTCATAGTGTCTTCAAAGAATTGCAGTAAATTAATTAAACATGACCTGCCTTTCATGATAGAGGTCTTGATAAGTGAAGAGTATTACGTAAGATCAGGTCAGCCTTTCAGGTGCTAATTGGCTTATACAACAGACACACTAAGATTGTGGATTATTAATTGCTTTACAGTGATTGCTCTTGGAAGGTACATTTTAAAACAATTGGTGTGGACAGTATGTGCCTCAGCTTTGATACTTTCAATGAGTTACTGATACTAATATTTGCCAAACCTACAACAGTGGGACTGTGTTGGCTCCTATGAGAACACTTGGCAGCAGCATAGAGTTCGGGGGATGGTAGCTCTTAGATTTGCAGCTGTCCATCAAAGATAAAGCTGTAGTGATGACAGGAATTTGGATTCATTCTGCAAAGCAGAAGAGAATCAATTGCGGGATAGCAACAGAATAAAATGAAGAGTTGTATATGCTGAAGATCAGAAGCAAACACCAGCTCTACACTGGGGAGATGAATGGTAGACTCGGTGACCACTTGCTGAGCACCCCTACTCAGTCCTTGAAAACGATCCCTAGCTTCCAGTTGTCTATCACTTCCATGTCAATATTTCTGTCTCAGGCTTGCTACCGTGCTCCGGGAAATCTGAAAACCAGCCAGAGGAACAACACTTCATCCTCCATCCAGGTACCTTCGAGCCTTCAGGGCTCAACATTGAGTTTAACAATTTCAGCGGGTGCACACTTTCCCACACTCCCACTCCTCTTGGTTCTGTTCTGTGCAGGTTGCCCCCAGCACTTCCAACCCATTTTCAGCCATGCACACTCCTCACTAGCACTCATTCAGCATTTGTTTCTCTTTCAATTTATTATCAGCAACCCCTTTGTCTTCATTTGCTTTTTTTCTGTTACCCCCCCTCTCTCTGGGCACAGTCTCCACTCCTTTCCCCAGCCCTCTGACCCCCCTCCCGTGTCATCAGCATAAATACCTTTGATTCCCAGTTGTTTTTGGTTCTGATGAAAGGTCACCGGACCTGAAACTTTAACTCTATTTTTCTCCCTGCTGATGTTGCCAGGCCTGCTGAGATTCTCCAGCAATTTAAGACTGTAAACTGAACACAAACAATGGAAGGATGGACAGATTTTGAAGATGATTGAGGGACATACAAAAATTGATAAAACAGAAGACTTTAGAGATGGAATAATGTGAACATGCCTTGTAGTCATGTCATTAACACCTTTGAGGTGTTTCGATCAACTCCTCAGGCATTGATAATTGTTTTTATGACTCAGCTTTCCTCTGTGACATTCCTCTGGCTGTTTCGTATGTTGAAGGAATCTAATTAAGTGTTTCTACTAAAATAAACAGGGACAAGAACTACCCAACCTTGTTGATGCTCTTTAACTTCTTGAGTGTGGAATTTGTACACAATACCAGTGACCCGGATCTGATTCCATCCTTGGGTTGCTGTCTGTGTCGAGCTTGTACATTCTCCCTGGATTTACATCGGTTTTCTCCAGGTATTCAGGTTCCCTCCCATAATTCAAAGATGTGCAGGTTAGGTGGATCGGTCATGGTAACTTGCCCATAGCAGGGATAGGTTATGTGGATTAGTAATGGGAAATGCAGGGTTACAGGGAATAAGGTTAGGAGGGATGGGTCTGGGTGCAATGCTCTTTGAAGTGTCAGTGTGGACTCGATGGGCTGAATAGTCTACTTCCACACTGTAAGGACTCATTAATACCTTTTGAGAAAGTACTGTCTTGCAATAAGTCAAATTATTGCATTTTAAAATTAGGAACTTGCAATGTGGAATGTGTGAATCAAGATTTTTATCTTATACAGTAATATAATTATTTTTTCCTGAGGAAGGATCTACAGCTGAGAAAGCTCTTGGCTTTAGGCTCATTGACAAAAAAAGTCAGTGAATCTCAATGCTTCAGTTAAAAATTCCATTCCAAATTGTTATTTTCAGACTGAAGTATTATCATTGTAATTTGGAGTCAGTTCTGTTTGTTATAAACCCTTTACACTTGAATTAAAATTTAATGAATGAAACTGAATCTAAATATTCCACTTAGAGTACAAACTTGTATTTACACCCAGCATGAATTAGCATTAATTCAGGCTCAGATTCAATCCTAAAAATCATTGGCCATCTCCAACAGGATATCGCTCTTCAAATAGTTACTGAATGTTTAGCATGAATTAGGTCTTTGAATAGACGACATTCATTTCCAAAAATATTGGGCCAAATTACGCTTTCAGCTCAAAGGTTTGATTGTGTTGGAAAGTGCAGCCATCAGGCTTGAACTGAGAAGGAGGGTTATGAAGGATGTAAAATTTCTTCAGTGCTGAAGCTGTAGGGATTTAAACAAAGTTGGTGAGACAGCAATGTTTTACACTACATAGAGCAACCATGGGCATGTTGGTTCATTATCATCTCGGGTCTATGACTGAAATACTGGACTAAAATGTGTGATTTTCAAAGGTTCAATGCCAGGTATGTTGATTATCTGTAAAAAAAGATTACCTTGAAATGTTCTTTACTTCAAAGCAGTAAATTCAGTGAAATATAAATGGTGCAAATATATGGCTATTTCTTTGTAGCCAACTGAAGATTACAAATTGACAGATTACAGAACTGCAGTTAGTATTGAGCCAGTGTTTTTAAAAGAACTTTACTTGTATTCATCTTCTGTCATTCCCAGTCTAACTTGGGTGTTGGAAATGGCAAAAATTGAACATTTCGTGTAATGGGTTGAAAGGGTAAAATTATATTTTGTACTCCAACTCATTTTACCTTTTTTGATACAAATGAATGGTTTAGTGCCAAAGTCAATCTTTCCCATCCTTCAGTCTTTCATGACTTCAGCTTCTTGGCATTATCTGCAAGGAAAGATAAATGAAATGTAATCTCCTTCTATAAGTCAACCAATTGAGCTTCAAAAGA
This sequence comes from Chiloscyllium plagiosum, assembly GCF_004010195.1. Classification (NCBI taxonomy): domain Eukaryota; kingdom Metazoa; phylum Chordata; class Chondrichthyes; order Orectolobiformes; family Hemiscylliidae; genus Chiloscyllium; species Chiloscyllium plagiosum. The sequence goes on along the minus strand of NC_057743.1, from coordinate 10,808,625 downwards.
CAATTGCCATAGCAGCAATGAGTTTCCAAAAATGATTCAAAGATGCATAGTTTAATCAACAGAGTAGAGGCAGTCAACCACACAATTAATGGTGTAGAAAGCAAATCATTCATTGCTTATTGATTTTAAACTATTTTCCTATACGCATGATTTATTGTGATAACACTTTGCTCACTTTTGGCTTTTCAATCTCTGGATTAAGCAAAATAAAATAGAGCAAACTCAGTCATTAAGAAGACCATGTATCCAAGTTGGCAATTTATTCGGAATTCTGAGCCTCATCATTCTTGTCATTAAACAGATATCTCAGGACCTAGAACAGGGTTGATTTGAGCATTCTTTTATACTTGAAGGGCTTTTGTTTTTAAGTGAAAAATAGTTGTGGCGTGATGTAATTATCGAAAATTAGTTGAATTACAATGTGCAGAAATTGTGAATTTTGATGATCTCAGATGGTAAACCAACCTCAACTGCATGTCCAACTTGTTCATGCAACATTGTGTCATTCCTTTCTGCTATCAGACTTCTGAAGAGACCTCTCATATATTAAAGTTGACTTTTCTTTGCTCCTTCTCTATAGCTGTAATACTATATTCTGCATTCTCTTCTATTACCCTGATGTGCCCATGTCAGATAAGATTTGTCTGGTTAGTATACAAGACAACACTTTTCACTGTATTTCAGTACATGTGACAATAATACATCAAGTCAATTCAAATCAAATCAAACTTGCTGCTGCTAAATAGTTGCCAGTCCCCCACAATCTTCCGCCTAGGAACCCTCCAACCACAAGGGATGAATGCAGATTTCTCCAGCTTCCTCATTTCCCCTCCCCCCACCTTATCTCAGTCCCAACCCTTGGACTCAGCACCGCCTTCTTGACCTGCAATCTTCTTCCCGACCTCTCCGCCCCCACCCCCTCTCCGGCCTATCACCCTCACCTTAACCTCCTTCCACTTATCGCATTCCCAACTCCCCTCCCCTAAGTCCCTCCTCCCTACCTTTTATCTTAGCCTGCTTGGCACACCCTCCTCATTCTTGAAGAAGGGCTTATGCCCAAAACGTCGATTCTCCTGCTCCTTGGATGCTGCCTGACCTGCTGCGCTTTTCCAGCAACACATTTTTCAGTCCCCCACAATTGTCCAGAAATTGAAGATTAATCTCCAGTACATTGCAGTGAGTGAACCACGAGATAAACATTTGTAGTGTTAAAAATACTTTTTAAAATTTTGGATGAACTCTTTTATTGATGGAGATAGTGATAAATAACTTTAACTACCACTCAAAGTTCACCCTATTAGTCAATGAAGCGGTGGCCATGTTATAAGTTGGAAGAATTCAAACTCAGCCCCAATCTGCCCATTCCTCGGGGCTCTGTGGAGAGGATTGTAGTGTAATACAGGAGACCAATCACCGTGCCCCTCATAAAATCCTTTAAGAAGGCTGCCTGACTTGATTTCAATGTTTAAAACAGAAGTGACCCACTTTAACTGGGCTGCCGTGGTCTCGGAAAACCATTTTCCCAAGTGTATACTCTATCAATATATGAGTATGGGGCATATTAACATATTTTAATGACTAGAAAGAGTGTACTTGATTTTCAGTGGCAGGGAATAGAAGCAGAGAAGGCAAAACCAGCAAACCCAGACCCTGTGCTTGTTTCCTATCCGTTCTGCCCTTGGGCCGTTCTCCCAGAGGGGAGACATTGAGCAGTACAGTTACCCAATACACAACTTGTTTAACCAATTTAAGGGGGAGTTAAGACCTGTTAATGGATGCGACTTTTCCAGGTTCTTGGAGGCGATAGGGCCAGTTTCACTACTTGGAGGCTACTGTTACCGTGAGCAATTTAAGTCCCTTATTAAAGGAAAGATATAATTTTATTGGAGGTGATTCAGAGAAGGTAAACTGGGATGATCCCCAGTTTGGAGGGATTGTCTTGATACCTGGTATGGGAAGATTATCTTGTGAGAAAGGGCTAAGCAGGTTGGTACTCTACTCATTGGAAGTTAGAAGAATGAGAGCTGACCTCATCGAAATATATTGAATTTTTAAGGGGCTTGACAGAATAAATGTCAAGAGTATATTTTCCCTCAGGAGAGAGTCCAGGACCAGAGGATATGGCAGAGTAAAGGGGAGCCATTCATTTAAGACTGAGATGAAGAGGAATTTCTTCTCTCACAGGGTTGTGAGTCTTTGGAATGACTTGACGCAGAGAGCTGTGGGGGCAGATCCCTTGTGTGTATTTAGGGCTGAGATAGATTCTTGATCAGTCAGGAGTCAAGAATTATGGGGAAAGGGAAGAAAAGTGGGCGTGGGGAATGTCAGATCAGACATGATCCTCTTGAATGGTGGAGAGGCTCAAAGGTCAAATGTCCTACTCCTGTTCTATTTTGTATGGCTGTAGGACTGCAGATCAGGAGGACCTGCTTCTAGGGTTTGGAATGGCAGACACAGGCAGGTGAAAAGACTCTCCTTGCTGTGTTTGGCTGAAGTAATAGCTGCTCAGCCATTCACCATCCCAGAGAAGGAGCTGGCTGCAAATACTCATCCCTGAGGGTAAGTGAATAGGACCCAGCTGCTGGATGCAACTGACAAGGGAACCAACAAGAGGGGAAACATATTTGAGCACATCCTCACCCAATCTACTTGCCACAGATGGATCTATCTGTGACAATACTGCTAGGAATGACCACAATACAGTCCTTGTGGTGATGAAATCCTATCTGCACATTGAGGATGCACTCAATCATGTTGCATGACATTCCTTTGAGAATGCAATATGAGTTAAAGGTATATCGATCTTGCAGAGTGATTACTTGGGTAGTTTCAAGTTAATCTATTGGGTCCCTCTGGACTTGACAATGAAAGAATTTAACTATGTTGATGGACAATTTCTTAGGTACTTTGAGGTCACCAAATGTGTGCAACATTGCACACATTTCACTGTACTCCTGTGCTTTGTATTTGAGTACACGTGACAACAAACATAATTCTAATTCTAATTCTTGCCCTTTGAAGACAAAAAATGTTGTCTGGTTCTTAAAACTCTGTCCACAGAGTGTAGACAGTCAATAAACAGACAGAACCCCATTTTGTAGCCTGAGAGCAGTAAAGATAGAATGTCTCATTCAGGGATGCTGCACCTTTAGGGTCTGAGGGAAAATAAAAACAGCTCCTTTCACAAGACAGGGATTAGGAAGCTTGTCACTTGATCTTCTCTCTTCGACTAACTGCTTATCTAAAGATGGTCACGTGATGTGTCAGGAGATTCATATTCGTTTGAAGAAATTATCGATGATGGGTTCTGCTGACAGATTGACTCCACTTCAATGGATTTCAAATCTGTGCGATATAGTGATGCAAATATTCAGCCACCTTAGAAACTGCTGTTCCCAGACTTGAAAAGCTGTTTCAATGTTTTAGAATGCATTCAGTGATTTTTACCCATTAAATATATTGTCAGTTTTAAAAAAAAATGTAAAGCATAACCTTGTAACAATAGATTTGATCTGGCCGCCTGTTTTTTGTACTCTGTGCTTCTGTTGGTGAAACCCCGGATATCAAATACTTTATTCACTGTTTTGCCAACCTGTTCTGTCACCTTTAAAGATTTGTACACCGATGCTCCTAGGTGTCTGTTCGCTCATCCCTTTAAAGTTGTTACATGCAGCATTCTTATTCTTCCTATGAAAATGTATCACCTCAAGCTTTTCCAGGTTGAACTTATCTATCATCTGCAATCCAATCACCTTTCTATGTCCTTGTGAAGACTGGCACTAGCTTCCTCATTGTTTACTACTCTTGCAGTTTCATGTCAGTTGCAAGTTTCAAAATCCTGAGAGCAGGTTATTAAATTATTTTTTTTAAAAAGCATCTGGGATTATGAGAAGACAACAACGCCATTTCTGCTGCTTTATCTCTTCTTTGAAAAACTCGCAAATGTATTTTCAAGACAGCATACTCCTCTCAGACACTTCATCCAGTGGAGAATGTGATTCAGCCCCCTCTGACCTGCTCTGCAAAGAAACTTGTGCGAACATAGATATTAAAACTCCAGTTAAGGAAAGGGTTTGACAAGGAAGGAGGATCATGTTATTTAAGGTGAAGTTATCGATTCTCCCTTTAAGTTTGTGTTGCAATCCCTCTAGACCTGGTTTGAAAACCAATTTGAAAAACTCACTCAAATTGGTTCCTCCAAATGTTTACAAGGCTGTGTGATTGTGAGTCACTCCAATCCCACGAGAAATCCTAAAGCACGCTTCAAAGTGTCTTTTAAATTCCAGGCAAATAATTAAAAGGCCATGATGGATTTCTTACTCTCTCATCTGTGCTTCGGCTGAGCCCTAAGGTTCACTGCAGGGTTACACATATTTGTCCATTACTGAAATTTGGAAAAGCATGACATTATATTACAGACATACTGCACACATTGTTGGTTCAGGAAGAGATTGCTCTTACCTACTTAATTATAGAGTTATAGAGTCATACGGCACAGACCCTTCAGTCCAACCAGTCCATGCCAACCATAATCCCAAACCAAACTAGTCCTATCTTCCTGTGTGTGGCCCATATCCCTTCAAATATTTCTTATTCAGGTACTAATCCAAATGTCTTTTAAATATAACTGTATCCACATCCATCACTTCATCTGGAAGTTCATTCCACATACGAACCACTTTCTATGTGAAAAAAATTGCCATCATGGTTTTTAAAATCTTTTTCCTCTCATCTTAGAAGTATCTTTGCTAGTCTTGAATTCCTCCACCCAAGGGAAAAGACACCTGCCATTCACTTTACCTGTACACTTCACAATTTTATAAACCTCTGTAAGGTCACCCCGCAACCTACAAGTGAAAACGTCTCAATCTATTCGCCTCTCCTTCAAGCTCAAACCTTCCATTTCTGTCAGCATCGTGGTAAATCTCTTCTGATCCCTCTTCAGCTTAATAATATCCTTCCAATAACTGGGTAATCAGAACTGACACAGTACTCCAGAAGGGGCCTCACCAATGTTTTGTAAAACCTCAACATTAAGTCCCAATATCCACGCTCAAAGGTCTGAGCAATGAAGGCAAGTGTGCTAAATGCCTTCTTGATCATTCTAAATATATGTAATGCAAATGTCAAGGAATTATGTATCTGAACCCCTGGATATATTTATTTATCTATTTATTTCTAATACTACCTTATTTTGACCCTTTTTCATTCCACCTGCCAACACACACAAGGGCCTAAATTGGATCGTCTTGGAAAACTGAAGTGATTGCAATGTGCAATTGATCTGCTCACCTCTCAGTGCACTGCAGGTCACATGCCAATTTCCTGCTACCTGCTCATTTCAATGACTTGTGCATGTCGAATGAGCTGTTTTTGTTTGGGGGGGGGGAAGCATTTGCAGGGGTAGAATGGGGGGCAATCACATGGCTGACACATTGCTGCTACCCTTCAGGTGCCTGGAGGCTGGAAAAGGCATTGGCATTCATGCAGGAAGTAAGCCTAACCTGGGAAACAGTCAAGAGTGGCACAACATAGAAGTTATTGAGCTCTCAGATTTTTGAATTCTGCACTGAACACCATTCTGGTGAAGGTGGGAGGTGGAAAGTGGGAGAAACATCTATCTGCAGGAGGATGAGAAACTTCACTCGATGAATAGGCAGTGGGAGCAAATACCGAGGACTACTGTTAAAAGCTCATATCAATGCCTTGATAAACGATAGTGGATGACAAATTGCAGGATATTGCAAATATTTCCATTTCCAGACTAAAAGGCAGGAACACCTCCATTGTCATTATCATTAGTTTTGAAGTGGACTGTTGTCCTTGCTCTACTTTACCATTGCATACATTATTTTCTTCATTTTATAATTTATCCCTAAAATCTGCATTGCTGGACTTTTAATTCTCTATTTTTCTAAGAACTGCAATTGAAGAAACTGTACCGACGGACCTTTATACCTAAGATGGTGCCATAAGTGGTGATTAATAAACTTTTCACTGCACTCATTTTGAGTACATGTGATAATAATGCTAATTCATTCATTATTTGATTCATTCATTTTTTTTCCACAAGGTCTTAAAAGACACCAGACAACGTAAAAAGCTTAACCTGGATTTTTCGTTTGTAGGATTTTACTAAATAAAGTGAAAAGAATTAGAAGTGGCCAGCATGATCTCCTTTTATGATTATCTTTCACAAACATTTTGGAAATTCTCAAATAAGCAAAGAATGTCATCAAGGGAAGGAATAATATGGACCTAGCTTTGATGAGAACTTTTGACAAGATACCAGATTGAAAACTGTTGGAGAAGATTAAAAGATATGGAATTGGTGGGTGGAACATAGACTGGGTTCAGAAATTGATTAGAACTAAGGAAATGGAATAGTAGGACAGTTATTTTCAAGGTCATTGGAAATGAGTATTGGAGTCTCTCAGAATTCAGTTCAGTCCTCTTTGTGTAAATCAAAGATTTGGATGCAAGCCTAGAAGTCGTGTCAAGGTCTATAAACAATATCTATATAAGAGATATAGTTAATTCATTGGAAGACCAAAGGAATGTTCAATTGGATATTAATGAGAAGGAGAAGTGGGCTTGAAAATGTTAGGTTTTATCTGATTTCAGTAACTGAGTGTCCAGTGACAATTATCCTAAAAAAAACATAATAGCAGTAATGTCGCTATCAATGGAAACAGACTTGACACTGTAGAAACCTGAACAAATTGGTAGTGCAGGTTCACAGCATTTCAAATGCATCACCTCAGGTTAGTATGGCTTTACAATGAGCCTCTGTATTTGTCTACCTGACAATATTATCTAGGGCAAAAAAGAGTAATTTGTGTTTGCAGTGAATTGTGATATTTTGAAGATGGAATCCAGTTGATATTGAAATGTAATTACTGACCTACGTTTTCCTTTTCGAACTGGCTGAAACATGGTGCAGCTTGTTGTTGCGCAGTCCCTGTGTGTTTTACTTGAAAGGAGCAAAGTGGAAACAGCGGGTTCCAAGAAGCAAGCTTGCTTTCACGGAAGCTGGGGTGTGTGAATTTTCCAGCACAATGACAACAGGTTGGGATATGGAAGGGCTGACAGTCTGGTGAATGGTCCCTGTTAGCTGACCAATTAAACCACTTAAGTTTTTTTTTATTTCAAAAATATGCTTCATTCATAAAAAACATTTTTGTATATATACATAGTCACCAATGCAGTTCGGTTCTGTACAGTAGAATCTCAAGGAAACAAGTAAACTTTGGAGTTTGACTGTATCCAAACAAACCAGCGACCTCTCTTACATATACCACAAGTCCATCAGGAAGTGATCAACATGTAGTGCCCTCAAGACCCTGAAGAAAAAGGAGAGGGTGGCACGGTGGCACAGTGGTTAGCACTGTTGCCTCACAGCACCAGAGACCTGGGTTCAATTCCCGCCTCAGGTGACTGACTGTGTGAAGTTTGCACATTCTCCCCGTGTCTGCGTGGGTTTCCTCCGGGTGCTCCGGTTTCCTCCCACAATCCAAAAAATGTGCAGGTTAGGCGAATTGGCCATGCTAAATTGCCCGTAGTGTTAGGTGAAGGGGTAAATGTAGGCGAATGGGTCTGGGTGGGTTGCGCTNGGGCTAAGAGGGTCCTATAACCAAACAGACCCCCATTTAACTTCAGCAGAGAGACCTCAAACAGTGGGTTTTTCCCCACTGTGACTTGGCAGCCCCTGCCCCAAGCTTTAGTGCATCCCTCAGCATGCAATCCTGGACCTTGCAACAGTCAGTCAAGGTCAACTCCTTGCTCTGGAAGACCAGCAAGTTTCAGGCAGATCAAAGAGCGTCTTTCGACTTCCTTTGCAATGACACATTCCAACAAGGAGATGTGTGACAATTTCAACCCTCCTCCACAGCTGCTTCCAGGGCAGTGTGAGGTGACGCGGGCGGGCTGGGCATACACGAAGGATCTCGCAGGCAGTGCCCTTCTCACCACCAGCCAAGTGATGCCTTGGTGCTTGTTGGAAAGTTCTGGTGAGGAGGCATTTTGCCAAATGACTTTGACAGACTGCTTAGGAAACCAAGTGACAGGGTCCACCCTCTCCTTTTCCTTCAGGGTCTTGAGGGCACTACATGTTGATCACTTCCTGATGGACTTGTGGTCAAAGATGTTTTGTTGGCCACTTTCTCCATGAAGGACAGGCAGTATGGAATAGTCTAACCACTTTGAGAATTTTGAGGCAGTGAGGTCAGTCCCATTCTTTGCAACACTGGAGACATGAAGAACCTCAGGACACAAACACCAATTAAGTCACTTAAATGGCCAATGCAATGTGAAACATGATGACTGTCCCAGTGATTTCCCAGGAGCATTTATTTATGCGCTTCCCATGATGCACAGCCAGCCAGCTTTCCAGTGGCATTGACTGACTTCATGGCCAGGGCACAGACAATGCTTAAGAAACCCTTGATGGCTTTGGCTTCCCCCAACATTTTACTCTGCCTCTGTGGTGCCCCACCACTCTGCCTCAGAAGTTGAATGGCCAGTGCTAAGGGTGCATTCTGCTGAGGCTGCTGGCCCTTTGATTGGACCAGAGGCAGGTCATGATCTTTCACTGGACTGCACCAAAAATTTCCCACATGGACCCACCTCCTAAACTGGGACAACTCCTCCTTCTGTAAGGAGGATGGGGCTTTCCATCACATAACATTCAGCTCCAGATTTCATCAGCATGGGTAAATATATTTTGATTATTTGCCCTTCATAGATGAGTGATAGCAATGTTATCCTCCTTGTGACATTAACACTCCACTTGTTGGGCGAGTGGATGGTAATATAATGGTGGCATTAACTGGGAGATTCCTGATTGAAATGCCAGCATGGCAATGAAAGGGATTCAATAAATCAAGCAATTGGCAGACTAACTGAAGAAAGCTGCTTACGCGCGGAAAGTCCCCAGTTCGAAACTGGGCAGAAACTGCTTTGTTCTTCAACTGCAGATTTTTACAAAAGTCAACCTGTTTGTTAATGTTCTTTAAGGAAGGAGGTTTACCGTTAATGTGACTAATCTCAGATTGTGTGATACCCATATGTTAACTATGAATGAACATGGGCAGTAATTTATTCTGTGAAACTTTGAGGACACCTCAAGAGCAAAGAAAGAAAAAGAGTTTGTAAATGTGAATTAAAATATAAGATATTTGTGTTCAGTCCACACTACAGCTATATTGATCAGTAAGATTAAACTAAATGCCTTTGAATAATTGATAGCATCATGGCGTTACTGGACAACGATGTATTACAATTAATTTTACATAGCAAGTGTTTTATGTACTGATAGTTGAAAGTCTTGTTCAGAAACAACTCCAGGTTCAGTCCTGAGTTCAGTATTCACTTCCAATGTGGTGTAATTCTGCAGAAATTTCTAATGATTGAGGTAATGAGAAAGGACAGACTCTTTTGAAATCAACCTGTTCAGAGATATCATTACACACCTATCAAGCAGGTAGGGTTTGGAACTGCCCCTCTTGGTTCAGAGATAGAGACACTACCATTGCACCGCAACAGCCTCCATGAGGTGAGCTTCTTAACTTGCTGTTGGATTTAAAACCAATTTTGTGACTTTTCTATTTCTTAGAGAAAGACCGATAGGTTAAAATTGGGTGGCTTTGAATGTTTCACGTGGAATACCAAGTTTACTGATTTTTGTTCACTTGTTGATTTGTCCTGATCACTTGAGACTAGCCTTTGTTAAGCTTGACATCTTGATGGGAAATAATAATCGTTAGAGATTTACAAAATTGTTGTCTAAGCAACATCTTTGTTTAGTTAGCTACATGGCAAACGTATATTAGGAATGGTTTCTCTGGTTGCTCTTTGTCAGTCTCACTGTGAGCATGCAGAAAGGTTTCCAACATTTGCAACTTGAAGAAAATTTGTAACAGTGTTCTTGCAAATCAATCTCACTGGTGTGTTGGCAAAACTAACACATAGACAGGAAGTCTTCCGCACACCTTCAAAAGTGTGAAGACACATTCCACAGAATATCCTGCAAGTTTCTGCTGCATTGGAGTACAACAACTGTCACATATGATCAGACAGCTCGTTCTCAATTGTGAAAAATAATTTTCCTTGCCATTTTGATGTTTCTATCTTCGAGCTTTGGGGCATCATTTTGGGGCAGGGGTTCGGTTAATAACCAAGATGGATATTCTCCCCCTGCAGCCTGCACAGTTCAGCCTGCAGATATTTATCTATACATCACAGACAAGTAAAATGTTGCCTTGTCTCAACAGGATAATAAACTCAGACAGTGAATGTTCTTCTAACAAACCATTGCATTTAAAATAACCTTATAGTGTAAGGGTAATAAATGAAACCTAAAAATAGGGAGAGAAAAAGGCCATTTAGCCCCATTAAACCAATATGAGAGAATTGTATTGTCTCCATCTTGTTTAATTATTCCACAAGTTAAAATATGAATGTAAATGTTGCACTGAATTATCAAATATATACTTTATCAAATTAACTTCAAAATAAAATAAAGATCCAAAACATGTTTCTTTAATAAAGAAAATAAAATCTTGATTTATTCTGAAAACAAGACTTATTTATCAAACAGCACCGTCCAAGCTCAGGACAATGACCATGGAAAAGGGCAAGGGCATGAAACACACAGGAAAGCCATCCTCTGCAAGTTTCCCTCCATGCCACTCACCACCCTGACTTGGAAATGTTTCACATTCCTCAGTGTTGCTGGATCAACCTGCATGGACTGCAGCAGTTCAAGAATGTAGCTTGTCATCACTTTCTCAAGGACAATTAGGGACAGAAAACAAACGCTGGCAAAGCCAATGATACCCACATCCAGTTTGAAATATAACATTCAAATATATACTTTCTAAATACCACAACACTTTCCCACACACACTCACACAGAAACTAGATAAAGGAAATAAGGAAACAGATTTATGGGCAGAGATTCAGTTTGAAAATAAAATACATAGGAAATAAATTTTTTGTTTTTGAAAACATAAACAAAGAAGTTCAGATGTTTACTTGGTTGGCACTTTTGAATGTGTGCAGTGGTGTCTGGAATCTTTACAGATCCAGTCATTCAGGAACTACTGTGTCAAACTGCCTCAAAATCTTCTCACTGGACCACAATGGACACACAAAAAAGCTCCCTTCAGAAATAGGAGGGCTGAGATGGGAAGCTTCTTTCCTTCAGCAGGATGAACACCTACTCCCACTGCAACCAATCACTGTTCAAATGGAAAATAGCTTTCCAACTGTCAGAAAACCCAGACACTGACCTCCAGAGAACATGTCCAGCTAAATATCCAGCAAAATTACCCACAGTGTTCAGGGACCTGTAGGTAGATGTGTTAGCCAGGGAAATGCAGGATTACAGGGATTGGGTAGGGGGATGGATTTTGTTGGGATGTTCTTCATAGGGTAGGTGTGGACTTGTTGGGCTGAATGGCTTGTTTCCACACTGTAGGGATTCTTTGGCATTAGCTGATTTGTCAAAGTTGCGTGTGGTCCGTATCTTCCTTGTTGCAAACCCATCCCAAAGACTGGTAGACCATATTAAATAGTATGCCCCTTTGGCTGTTTACAACAGACAAGGGATTGACTGTACTCAATCAGCTATGTTTGCAAATCTTGCTAAAAAGTGATTAACATTAGATATGGTTCTGCAGTTGGACATGTGTTGGATAATCCTAACTGTGCAAGGTATTCTGCTGGCAACCAATTTAGGATTGGTAGCCTGGCTCATAACATGCTGTATTTTTGTGTGTCCTGAAAGCTTCATATATTAATGCATAATGCTCTGTTCTTTCAGGGATTCACTGTGCCTGTTTCAACTCAACAAAATAAGGAGCAGCCATTCACTGGTTCATTTCTCACGGCAATGCTCTGACCAATTAGAATTAACCTGCCTGGGTTACAATTTAAATGAAACCTCAATGTTAACTATCAATGGGCATTAATGGATGCATTTCCAAGAGGAAATCCTTGAGCAATCTGAATCCACTTGCCAACCAATTCGCACTCTCCCCTCATGTAGAATAAATGTTGGTTTTAACTTTGACTTGGCATTGCTACGACTGACGTTTGATTTGAAAAATGATCCCTCTCGCGTTTTTATGCCCATTAAGTGGCCATCACGTCCAAACCGAGAGCCAGATTTACTTTTAAGAAAAAGTAAATTCACTTTTTAAGTGAAAATTAGTTAATTCAGTGGAATTGGTTAGATGAGATTGTTGTGCATTTATGCAAGGTGTTGGACTGTCACTTTGAGAGTCCAATCACATGTCATAACGATGACACCTTGACCACTTTGGAAGGAAAGAGCTCAGTCTAGCTGGCTGCTATAGAAGGAACAAGGTGAAAGTGAGGACTGCAGATGCTGGAGATCAGAGTCAAGATTAGAGCATTGCTGGAAAAGCACAGCAGGTCAGGCAGCATCCAAGGAGAGGAAAATCAACGTTTCGGGCAAAAGCCCTTCATCAGGACTTCATCATTTCCTGATGAAGGGTTTTTACCCAAAATGTCGATTTTACCTGCTCCTCAGATGCTGCCTGACCTTCTGTGCTTTTCCAGCATCACTCTGATCTTGACTATAGAAGGAACACAACGTGTAGTGAAGCTCCTGCATTTATTAAATGCTTTGGCTGGCGATTTTTCTTGAAACATAACAGAGATGAGATAGACAAGGACATTACGTTGAATAAATATGTCTTAATGGAGTAGAGGGGAAACAATAATTAGGAAAGAAGAGAAAATAGGAGAAATTAGAGCTTAATCAGCAGAAGTAATGTGTTTAGTAATTACTTCGATAGATTAGAAAAATAGAAAATAATTGTTCTAATCAGAAATCAGCCAAGTTATTGCATCTGGGATTTTCACATTAACGTTTTGATATGCAGGCAATATGCTCCACTAAAGCAGTTCACTTCACAATAAACAGTATCAATTAGGATATATATCAGCCTTTGCCAAATGTTCTCTTTTATAAGGATTAATGCGGTCAAGAAACTAATCTTGACATTTGGATAACTTCATTGTTGCAATGTTCACTTTATTTCAGTGTCACCCCAAGTGAGTTGAAAGCTTTTAAAAGCTACAGTCCGGGAAAGAGAAGATTGAGTGCGGCTTAATTGAGATCTTCTAAATGATGACAGGGCTTGAAAAGGTAGGCATTAAAAAGAGCTTTATACAAGTGCAGAAGTGTAATACTGGGATCCAGAAATACAATATAAATCGTTCAGGAGAAATCTTGCTACCCAAGGAGTGGTTAAGTTATGAAGCTTGCATCCACATGAAAGGCATCAAGGTGCATAGCTGTAGGATTGCAGGCTGTAGACATCTGTAATGACCTTCCAGAAAACATGCAATGTATGTTACATGGTAGTGATTACTCATCAGAAGTGGCTTAACCAGAGAGCAACTAGCAGGAGTGCCATAGGCAGAGGGAAGCAATTGAACACCAGCTAGAGACAAGCTTGATGTGGCTTGAGGAATAGGAAGCAATTAGCACCTGTACTACTTCCATACTTTTACCCAGTGTAGCAATTAGAATAGCATTTAGCTCGAATTTGAATAAGCTATCATTACAAATCCATATGAAAACAAATCCTTCAATCCGACAATTTTTAAGAACCACAAGCCCAAGGGCGTTGCTATTTTCACAAGGCAGAAACAAATGGGAAGGAGATGCTGTGGATGAGGAGGTTTGTGAACACTCGGATGACTTGTTAGGCTAAAAGATGTATTTGTGCTTTAAATTCCATTGTCTGAATCACAACTGGAGGACCATTAATTTGAGGAAAGATTACTTGTTGGTCTTTCCGAGCAAGGAGTTGACCCTGACCGAATGTTGTAGACTGGCACTTTCCCAGATCCAGAACCACATGCTGGGCAATATATGAAAGCCTGGGGCAGCTGCCGCCAAGGTGCAGTGGAGAAAGACCACTGCCTGAGGTCTTTCCACTAAAGTTAAATTGGGTTTCACTCATTTATTGGACTCTCCCAGTGCCTCAAATCCATGTAAGTATTATCTTATATTTGTAAGAGATGTCTTTGGTTAGTTGGGGAGAGTCAACCTCCAATGTTTTTGTTTCCTTGACATACTACTGTACAGAACCGAACTGAGTTTGTGACTCTGTTATGAAGATGTGGGTGTACCTTTAAGAAAGTGAAGGACTTGGCAACTACACCGAGTCCTGGATAATTTACAAAGTAACATTTGATTCAGAACAAACAGCACTTGCTGAGTTGCTATGAGACAAAAACACAAATTTGAATTTGGCCAATCAGTTTAAAATATACCCCCAAAAATATCAAACTCCAATCCAATTTGAATTGAGTATATTGATAATCTTAAAAGCCAATGACACAATCCGATGATGTGAGGTTATAAGACTGGGAAAAATTGAACAGTTGAGAGGAGAACTGCCAAGCCCCAGCATGTAAACAGACTGCTTGAAAAATAGCTCTCTTAAAAGTACCTTTTCAATCAGTAACCTGTGATGCAGAAATTCCTAAGAAAAAGAAAAGAAGACACAGGAAGATCCGAATAGAAGAACGAAAACTGCCTGGTCTTGAGATAAGAAAGGTGATTTTGTAAATCTTAATTGGGAGTTTTATTGGACTATTCTTTTAGAAGGGAAGGTAAAAGATCAGCTACAGGAAGAAATTATAAATAGTTGTTAGTGAATTATTCTCTGTTATAATTTAAAATATAATGTTATTAATTTTTACTTTTAGTAGTTCCTGACCACTCAGATTTTTATAGATGACTGCACAGGATCAATCTTTTCTGTGTTGCTGGTTTTAAATTAAGTGGGAAGGTTTATCCCGTGTCGTAACAGTTTGGGGAGCTGTTATGTAATACATAACGATATTTTATATAAATAAAGCATATTTTTGAAATAAAAAGAGTTCCCTACTTTGGCGACGCAGGGACTTTCTGGGACAGTACTCCTCTGTGAGCCACAGTGACACTCGTCACACTTGTTGCTACCTGCCTTATTAATTACGGATCAGGTCTCCAGGACATTCCTCTCATTGAACTGTAGAGATGGGGTTGTTCACTACCAAAAGGACCTCCTGCCATTGAGCCCAATGGCTCTATATTTAAACTCCAGCTACACTGCAGCTCAAAGAGTGAAGTCTGCTGTGCTATTTTACAGGAGATGCAAAACAATGAGAGGTTGACAGCCTAGTTTGCAGACAAGGACCTGAAGTTGGTGGGTGGAGAGGAAGGCTGTGGTTTTCCTTTGGATCAAAGGAGGTCATGGCACAGGTGTGCCACTCAGGACTGGTATAGCCACCTTGGTAGCGCAGTGTCCCTGGTGAGGAGAAACAGCAACAAAGGAAGAAAGTTCTGCTTCCGCAAGGATAAATGTCAACATCATCTCTGTCCCGCTGCTCTATCTCATCCTCATTCTAAATCTGGCCATTGCACACAACTCCCACCAGGGCTAATGGTCTACCATTGACATTATTACATTGCATGCAGCATCTTCAGTCAATGGGTTTCACCCACCTCATTGTCCCAAACCTTTTAGGCTGCCGCCATATTTCTGACTCACTGACTTTGGAAATCTCACCACCTTTCCTGCTCCTGCACTACTACAAGCAGCTCTTCTAGTTACTTTTATCTCAATCATTTCCTCCTTTTTCCAGACTGCTGGTGACATAATAATCACTGCCCCCACCAGCACTTCGTGCAGAATCATATGCTCTCCCCTGCTACATTAGATCCACCTTTATATTTGGATTTTCCCCTTTCACAGTTATTCTGCTCTGTGTAGCATTGTGTGATAACTCCAGTCTCCCCCTGGGGCTTCTTCCTATTTTCCCCAACACAGGATGGAGGGTGACTGGTCACCCTCCTTTATATTTACTGTCAAGCCTTTAACATTGATCATGATCCACTCCCTGGGGAGAGATCAGGTAATGCCCTTTATTGAACAGGCTAGCACCTCTGACCTACCACAGAGCCCCTCGACTCAGCTACAGACCACTCCCCTCAGACTTTCAGACATGGCCCTTTGGTTGAAGCACGCAGTGCATTTGCTGTAGGAACGGTTGACACACGCCGAGGGTGTGAAGTTGAGATAGCACAGTGCCATACAGCAATGTTCTGGATTAGTGGTGCTGGAAGAGCACAGCAATTCAGGCAGCATCCGAGGACAGGCAAAATCGACGTTTCGGGCAAAAGCCCTTCATCAGGAATGTGTCCACCCCCTTGACTATTCATCACTGGCAACCATTACAAGCTGTCTGCCTCTCTGTTTGTACGTAGGTGTGAGTCTGTAAGTTCTCACTGAAGAGCTATGCGCTAAAGGACAAGGCAAGGCAGAGATGCCGTGAGTGTGATAATGGATCTCTCAGAAAGTAAGCTAAGAGCCCTGAGACACATCCTATGCATTGTATGAGCTGATTGAGTCCCAGTACAGAGTGACCAGGCAGGAGCAATGCAATGCAAAGTGTTGATGACCGTCAAAGTATTGCGTTCAAATGGCTTCCGACTTAGTTGGTCATCAGTCGTGTTGATGTGGTGAGGCTGGTGTGTTGCCAGTACTGACACCCGGGTGTGAAGGTTAGAGGCGATCACTGGTCTTAGAGCATGCCGTCGGGTACCTGGTGAATGAAGGTGGACGTGGAGGGACAGAGACGTTTCATCTGGCAGGTAACTGCTCACACTTTCAAGTAGGGAATTCATCTTGTGTAGTGCGTGGGAGAATCATGAACTGTGTCGAAATGAAGTGAGATTAGCCACTAATGAGACGTGATAGCACCGGCAAATGATCCTTTCCACTTCCTCGTGAGATTCTCATCGAGCCACTTAAACCTTGAAGGAAAGTTGAACTTTTCTTTCTCAATGATTGAGAGTCTCATTTTTAATTCTCACTGTATTCTCCCATATTTCTCATGATAGGCTCCATTCCCTTGGGGGACTGGGAGGATCCTGCCGATCTGTAACTGATCCACGCAGCCATTCAATTTCCATTGTAATCCACACATTGGAACTGTCATGTGCCGAAGTATTAGTGATCTATTTCATTAATAATTGAGATAGCCATCAGTCAATTCTTTAAATGGGCATTTGTTTATAGGGCTTTAAAGCAATTATTCAACAGATAGCTTTTATTCCATCTATGTGTGCTACAGGGAGACAGGAACATTCTTCTTACTAATTTTGAATTTATCTTGCCCAAGCCCCATTTTCTGAATACCACTCATCCCTGCAACTTGTGAGCCATTTTGAAATTTAATAAAAAGGCTGCATCCAGAGTAACCAAGATTTCCAGCAATTTAAGAGCAGAGGTCATGTCCTCTCTTGTTGCTGGATCAGATCATAGTCTGAGGAAATGATATTACCCTGAGCATTTCCTAATTAGCTGTATCATCCCTATCTACCCACTTGTCATTTGGAGCATAATGCCTTCTCCTCTGTTATTCCTCACTTACATTACTGTAAAAATGAAATCAAGAATATGGGCTTGATACTGTCATCAGTGGTAAAGGAATGGTGCTTTTGGTCATAGAGTCATAGAGTAATACAGTCATAGGGTCATACAGTCATAGAGAGTCATACAGCCATTGAGTCATACAGTCAGAGTCATACAGTCATAAAGTCATACAGCCATTGAGTCATACAGAGTCATACAGTCATAGAGTCATATAGCCATAGAGTCATACAGCCATTGAGTCATACAGCCATTGAGTCATACAGCCATAGAGTCATACAGCCATAGAGTCATACAGCCATTGAGTCATACAGCCATAGAGTCATACAGTCATAGGGTCATACAGCCATAGAGTCATACAGTCATAGAGTCATACAGTCATAGAGTCATACAGCCATAGAATCATACAGCCATTGAGTCATACAGTCAGAGTCATACAGTCAGAGTCATACAGCCAGAGTCATACAGCCGTAGAGTCATACAGCCATAGAGTCATACAGTCATAGTGCCATACAGGCATAGAGTCATACAGCCATAGAGTCATACAGTCAGTGTCATACAGCCATAGAGTCATACAGCCATAGAGTCATACAGTCATAGTGCCATACAGGCATAGAGTCATACAGCCATAGAGTCATACAGTCATAGTGTCATACAGCCATAGAGTCATACAGCCATAGAGTCATACAGTGTGGGAACAGAGCCTTCAATCCAACCAGTCCATGCTGACCATAATCCCAAACTAAACTAGTCCCACCTGCCTGCACTTGGCCTATGTCCCTCCAAACATTTCTTATTTCTGAACCTATCTAAATATCTGTTAAATATTGTTACTGCACCCACATCCACCACACCTTCTGGCAGTTCATTCCATACATGGATCACTCTCTGTGTAAAAAGAAAATGCACCTCACATCTTTTTATAATCTTACTCTTCACACCTTAAAAATATGACCCCTAGTCTTGAAATCACCCACCCCAGGGGAAAAATACTTGCTCTTCACCTTATCTATAGCCGTCGTGATTTTGTAAATTTCTATAAGATGACCCCTCAACCTCCTACTCTTCAGTTAAAAAAGTCCCAGTCTATCCAGCCTCTCCTCTTAACTCAAACCCTCCATTCCTGGAAACATCCTGGTAAATCTTTTTCTGTACCCTCTCTAGTTTAATAATATCCTTCTTATAACAAGGCTTCCAGAACTGGCAAACAGTACTCCAGAAGGCCTCACCAATGTCCTGTACAACCTCAACATAACATCCCAATTCCTATACTCAGAGGTCTGAGCAATGAAGACAAGAGTGCTAAACACCTTCTTAACCACCCTATCCAAATATATATATGGAATAAAATGGCCACAATGCAAATTTTTTTCATGAGCTTTTATACAACAATTTGCTCCCATTGGGCACCAGACCCAGTACTGGGGATTTGTGGCGGATAAATTGGGAAAGAAACATTGTAGATCTTCTGTAATTGGATTGACAATCTTTCCTGAATTATATCAGGGTCATAATCAGGAGCATTAGACATTGAATATCAATACAATGAACAACAAAGCTGACCGCTTATTTTCAGGAACTTGCCAAAGAACTTCCACACCCTGTGCACTTCATCTAGCTTGTTATCCACTGATATTTCCTTAATGTCTCCTGACCAGCTCTAGTGCTATTGTCATATTGACCACAGTCATCATCTGAACTCTGGTTAGCACATTTACTACTTGTTCTACCACCTTCACTGTTGTTGCTGCCTTTGGCTCAATTAGCTTCCTCAATGCCACCATTTTGACCCCTGTCATCATGAGCTCCTCTACACTGCTGACACCACTCCTGCTACTGATGGCACCATTTCCACTGCCATTGCTTCATTTACTCATTGCTCCACTAGGGCTGACCAACCTATCAGGAAAATAATAAATGACTCTTCATCAGAGTTTAAAGCTATCCTTTTTTATAAAAATATAATTTTATTTGAAACAACCTCCTCTTTGTAGACATTAATTAATGTTGCATATGTATGTTACTTTAAAAAGTATTTGATAAAATAACAAATTGATAAGTTCTCAGGATATGAAGTCAACCTTTTAGGACTGTGATAAGGAGAAATCTCTCCCCTGCCAACTGGTGAGCCAGTGGAATGCACTACCTCAGAAAGCAGTCAGGCCAAAACGTTGAATGATATAAAGGATAATGGGTTATAGCACTTGGGGCTAAAGGCATCAAAAGATATGGGAGAAATGTGAGAAAAGGCTATTGAGTTGGATGATCAGCCATAATTATAATATATGGCAGAGCAGGCTTGACGGGCTGAATGGCGTACTCCTGCTCCTATTTTCTATTTTGTTTATGTTAACTTATTTCAACATTTAGTTTAAATACTGGGTGGCACAGTCTCTCAGTGGCTAGTACTGCTGCTTCACAGCGTCGGGGATAGGGGTATGATTCCACCCTCGGGTGACTGTCTGTTTGGAGTTTGCACATTCTCCCCGTGTCTGCGTGGGTTTCCTCTGGGTGCTCCGGTTTCCTCCCACAGTCCAAAGATGTGCAACCTGGTTGGATTGGCCATGCTAAATTGCCTGTTGTGTTCAAGTTTGTGCAGGCTAAGTGGGTTAGCCAAGGGAAGTGCAGGGTTACTGGGATGGGGTCGGGGGTGGGGGGGTTGGGTCTGGGTGGGATGCTCTTCGGAGGGTCAGTGTTGTCTTGATGGGCTGAGTGGCCTGCTTTCACACTGCAGGGATTCTATATTGTAAATGAGATTCTCTTCCATTTTAGAAAAAATGGATGCATAAGTCCTGCAGAGAAAATTGCCCCTTCCTCAGCTCCCTGTTAACTTAAGTTCTAGATATGTAGTTCCAATGGAGGCTATCTCGACCTGCCCTTTAATGGTGAATTAATGCCCACTGAGAGTACTTAGCAGTTTCTCAGCAAGCAGGGTTTCTGCAGTGGGTAACAAGGGCAGGTTACCTGCCAGGTTAGTCAGAGTGAGGGGCATCCAAATGCCCCAATCTGTGGGCAGTTGAAGACATGGATGGAGTGACCTCTGAAAGTCCTTGCTTATAATTTCTCTGAAACCCCCTCTCTCCCCATGCCACCCACCCTCTGAAGAAGAAAAAGAAAAGACCCAATTTCTTGTTGTTGAATCCTGAGGGGCCAGCCTTGACTGACAGCTGTTAGGACCAAGAGACTGCCAGCCAATCAGAGGACAGCTCAAGCTGCCAAGACTTACGATAGGCTGAGATATCAGTCTATACCAAGCTATTAGTCAATTTTCTCAGCAGTAACATACCTGCACCAGAGTTTATCTCAAAAGGAAAAATTCATGGCATTAATGTCTCAATTGTGTAGTAAATACATTGTTGTCAAGTTTCCCTGAAGCAGACATCTCAGCAATGCCGTTGTAAGTAAGGGCCAGCTCACTTCTTTTATTTACCATCTCATCTTTTGAAAAGCACAGTTGTAAAAACAGTCCTGTGAAGGGAATACTTTGATGAAAATGGAACAAAATCAGTTTCCACAGACTGTTTAATCTCCCTAGATGCCAGTTTGGTACAACCCAGTCATGAAAAGTGGGCGTCAACAGATGGCGCAGAAGCTGACAAACAAAATACATGGAATCAGTGGCATGGGAGGGATACCTATGCGTAGAGCATTCTGCCACTTTGCCTTCAAGAAACGAATTTAGTTCCTTTAGAAGTAAGTCATTCAAAGTTAATCAGGTAGCTGTCATTACATATCTCCCCAAGGAAGAGCACAGTACAATAATTACTGTTGCATGAAGTTGGTATTCTTCACAATGCAATGGCACAGTCTGTTGGAGTCCACTCTGTGGCTGTGGACATTCTTTCCCAAGCAATGCCTTCAAAGGATTTCATGTGCAAAATAATATAGGCACAGTCAACTGTCGCGGTTAAAGATAAAAGGATGGGTGAACAGCCGATACTTGTTCCCCATTTTCTTCTGTAAACTCTGATTTAAGTTCAATACTTCAAAAGTAAATTGCTTCACATATCCTGAACTGGATAATGAGATGGAGCACTCCACAACTATGGAGCTCTGCAGTTGCATTTATAAGGAAAAGCAAATAGGAACTATTTGTCCTGTTTTACAATCAGACTGTGACAATAGCAATAAAACAATACAAAACTCTGATTGCTTGTTCCATGTGCTGGCAAATCTACAGTACTGATTTAAAACATTTACTTTGATAATTAAGTGCTAAAGGGTTTTCCAACGCTCAAGAGATATTGTGAATACTCATTCTCATTCAACTACCATGAAAATACAAAGGAGTTGCAATAGTGATGATCAGTGTTTCAATCCTATACACAAATACCTCCAGGTGCATTTTCTATATTCCTTTTTCCCCTTTATCTTTATGCACTAGACAATCTGTTGGGTCAGATTGAGGGCGATACTTATTCCAACGCTATTCCTATTCTGCAACTCAGTTTGCCTCTTTAAGGCAAAAGATGGGACAAAGTTATACTCCATAGCTTTTATGTTAATGGACACAGAGTTTTAAACAGGTTTAATAGCAGAAATACATTTTCATATCTCCTCCTGATTGCTGGCAGGACAAATCGAAATCTAATTTGTTTAATGCTTCATATCATGTCTTTGAAATGGTTGGCATATTGTGACACACTGCAGTGTTACTTTGACATGCTTTCAGGAGAATGGTAGATAGCAGTTACAAGACTCATTATAAAGAAGCATGCAGTGAATATATTTCATGCTCATTGTTGAAGAATTACAAAATAACTTTTATTTCTTCAACTGATTTGTGAGTGACAGGGATCACCTGTCAAATTGTTGAACCGTGGAATGAAAGTGTCTTTGGTCTTTGAAGAATCAGTTGATTTTAGACAGATTAGTGTTTTGGACGATTTACCACAGACCCTGATGAGCACAAAGCTACAAGCCAAGTACTTGATTGAAAGCCAATGAACTCTTTGTTGAAACATATTCTACTGTCATTGATGGTTGTTTCCATTGCCCACCCTAACTTTGGTAAAAGAGAGTCATTGTCATTGATGGTTGTTTCCATTGGCCACCCTAAATTTGGTAAAAGAGAGTCTGAAAGCCTATTTACAATTCCAGTTCTCTGCAGATGTTGCTGGGAATGGAGGGTTTCAGTTAGAAGGAGAGGTTGAATAGACTGGGACGTTTTTCACTGGAGCATTAGAAGGTTAAGAGGTGACCTTATAGAGGTTTATAAAATCATGAAGGGATAGATAAGTTAAATTGTAAGTGAATTTTCCCTTGCGTGGGGAATTTCAAGACCAGGAGCAAATTTTTGAGGTGAGGAAGATTTTAAAAAGACACAAGGGGCAATTATTTTACACAGATAATTAAGTGCTAAAGGGTTTTCCAACACTCATGTGTGTATTGAACTTCCAGAAGAAGTGATGGATGTGGGTACAACATTTAAAAGACATTTTATTAAGTTCATGAACATAAAATGTTTGGAGGGATGTGGGCCAAGAGCAGGCAGGAGGGATTAGTTTACTTTGGGATAATGGTCAGTATGGACAGGTTGGACTGAAGGGTCTGTTTTCATGCTGTAATACAGATCCTCGTCTTATTAACCCAGTGACGATGAGTTGGGAAGCAGAAAGGGTGGCAAAAAGTGGCATGGAATACTTTGGAGTTGCCTATCTGAGTTCTTTCCACCCACTGTGTCACTTTGCAGGTGTATTGGCCATCAGAGGTCCAACTGAATCTCTTAGGTGATCAATTAAGAATCTTTCTGTGCCTTGGCTGAATGCTTTTCGAGAATGTGGGAGCCTGCATTCATGTAGTGAGACTGTGAAGTGGAATATCATTTCCTCGTGAAGTCAGAAGGGGACCCCCCATCTTGGGCATTCTAGGAGCTCACAAAACAGGTCGTTTGTGGCAATGAGTGTCTCATGGTAACAGCACCACCTTCTCGCAATGTCCCTCTCCTTCCAATTGCCAAGGCCTGACTGCACAGCCCCAGAATCTCCAGACCTGCATATTTGCCTCTGGAGGCACCTGGTCATATATGTGCCCCTATGTAGCAGGCGCTGCGGAGCTGCCCAACATCTGACTGACCCAGTGGTTCTTGGAAGAAGATGCCATCCGTATTGGCACATCAGGCCTGGACGTAATAGGCTACCACCAGGAATTTGCCACTTCTTTCCCTGGGAATGTGACTTCAGCTTGTGGTTTATTTGTCAATATTCCACCAATATAACTGTTAATGGTTGACAATGTCAGATCAATATTTAATGTTAGTTTTCCACAACTGAGTATCATTATCGAACACTAGCACTGAATTCAACCAGGAGTATGTCTGCTCAAATTGCCCAACCTCGAATTTGGCCATCACACAAGCATATAATTGTAATCTTATCAGGTTCTGTTAGGTTCTTCCCTCTGGGTTCAAGTTTCATTTGGCCCAGATGTGTGTCGTAATATAGCCTAAATAGTTTGGTTCAAATAACGATAATTGTAATCTACCTGGTCTGTTTCTACAAGCTTTCATTACCTTTCGCTTTATCCAATTTATTCAATATAATCGTGAATTTTTTTTTATCAGGAATAACTTAATTATTCACCCTTTCTTAAATTTTCATCTTTTTTTTGCAGAGGCAGCTAAGATGTCTACCTGAATATAGCGAGGGTCGTAAATATCTTTTACTTTTGTCCTGAGAAGGTTAATTTTGGTTGCCAATCTCTAATAGACCTTGATCTGAATGGCAAGCAAGGCCATTTCAGAGGGTAGTTAAGAGTCAACCACACTACTGTCAGTCTGGACACTCTCGTAGGACAGACCAGATGAGGATGGCAGATTTCCTTCCCTCAACGAGGTCAGTGAAGCAGCTGGATTTTCACAACAATGGATAGTTTCACAAAGCTGGCTATTACAAGCACCACCTATGGGCACTTAAAATAGGGTGCCCAGATTTCTGTGTTTCCACACACTGCTTATACAGAAGGCAGGAGTGTGCCAGGATTTGTAGCCTGTCTATCTTTAAGGGTCAATTCAGCTGACAAGGGCACCCTCTGAGAATAACACCTCCTTTTCTCTCCTCCCCAAATGGACTTTAAAATTCCCTCCTTTCCCTAAAGTTACCAAACCTTTCTCGTTCAACACCCATTCCCCAATAGTTGCAATGATGTGATTTGAGCCCAGACTTCTGTATTGTTAGTGCAGGAACATTATCATTATGCCATCATCTGGGCTGGATTGCTTCTGGTCCTAGACTCTCTCCCTGATAATCACCAATAATTGGGAAAGTGTTACCTGTGAAATCCACCACTTAAACTGAACATTTGGCCTCTATAATGCCATTACAGGTTGTTCTGCTATTACATGCATTTCACTAAAGCAAATTCACTGTAACGTGATTGCCAAACAGGTTTCTAAAGCGTGAACTTTTCAAACATGTGTTGGCTGTAACATGATTACATCACCAACACTTTATGCGCTGTTTCTGAAGCATGATGTTTCTGTAACACGGGTTTGCACAAGAACGCAAGCATTGTATTATAAACGAACTACCTGTAGATGCCAATATGTATTAAATAAGAACTCAAATGCTTGCATGTGGGTATTTTTGCTGCCATACTTAGAATCATAGAATTCCTACATCATGCAAGCAGGCCATGCAGCCCATCAAGTCCACATCAATCCTCTGAAGACCATTCTGCCCAGACTCACCCCTCTACCCTATAAGCCTGCATTTCCCTCTACCGCCTATTCTATAATCCACCTAGTTTGCACATCCCTGGATACTATGAGCAACTTAGCCTGACCAGTCCACCTAACCTGAGCAGCTTTGAGAGGAAACCCACACAGGAAGGATGTGCAAGTTACACACACTCACCCAAGGCTGGTATTGAATCCTGGTCCTTGGTTCTGTGAGTCAGCAGTGCTAACCACTGAGCCACTGTGCCACTCTAACTTGGAACAGCATGTCAATAAACGACAGTCGGACTGACATTAGGTCGGTAAGCAATCTGTTTTATATGCCCATCTCGTGCGTATTAGATCTGTTGGGTTAAATTGCTTTATTATGTCCGCAATATTGAAAGTTAGTTTTGAACTTTGAGTTAATTTGAAGTATTTGCAGTTTAATTGCTCTCAAACCTCCTCATAACACCAACATCTCCTGTCACTGGGGGACTTGTCAGTGTTTTTGATTCATTACCAACACACACTTGCAATCCTCCACCCATTTATTGACTTTTAAAAATCCAGTCTAAATTTAGATTTCACTGTTTTTTAGATGACTTCGTGTAAGCCATTGGAACATTAATTTTTTGGTATCATAAATGACCTTGAATTAACAATTAGGACCAGGTAGAAATTGGCGGTGCCAATTTTTCATTTGTATAAATTTTCCAAGTGCATCTTAAAGATTTATAACTGCAAGGGTTGTAATTGATGTCGAAAAGTATGGCGCTGGGAAAGCACAGCCGGTCAGGCAGCATCCGAGGAGCAGGAGAGTTGATGTTTCGAGCATCAGGAATGTCCAGCACCACACTTTCTGACTCTGATCTCCAGCATCTGCAGTCCTCACTTTCTCCTTGTTATTGATGTTGGCACCTTCAGGTTTCCTTGCTAGTCTCTTATACACTTTGCCAAGAACCTGTAAGACTGCTTTTTACAGATTCGGGCCGATTTTAATGCGTGGATTGAGTCACCACCATACGGGTATCCTGTGTTCTCTGTAAGAGGATGCACTTGTAAAAAATCAGCATTCATTGACTTGGCCCACAGCCAACTTCCTCCAATCTCTTTTACACCAATAGCGTTATTTTCCTCACAACCACTTGTTTCAGTTGATCGATAAAGTTAAATGCTGAACACCTTTGGATGTTGCTACACAGGTTCTGCTTGCAAAAAAGGCAGATTTTAACCCATATCATGCAGCGTTGTCTGTTGCTCATGTATCTCCACAGCTTTGAGGAAGCTGCCATGTACCAGCTGAATGAAACCAAGTTCTTCATCCCCGCGTATCCTCACTCCTGCCACATTCCCCAAGGTAATCTCGAGAACAATTGGACTACTTTGTTTGTCATTCTGAAGGCTTGACCGTGCTTCTCAGAGCAGCCCTATTGATCCATGTTTATCGTCAGTTAGAGGCATCCAGGGATACCAGGAAGAAGGAAAATAACAAATGATGGACTATTTTCCTTGTTTCACTAAGCAAATGGTTCTTAATTTCCAATCATTAGAAACCTGACAACCGAACAATGTTCTGATAAACATAGTCATGGTCTGACGGATATGTGACTCCTGTGTAACATCAACAAGGTCGATTCTTCCTTGCTCCATTCAGGATGGAGGCCAAATATCTGCCTAGGGAGTGACACATACTCACCACTGCAATGCTATCCCCACTTAATATTGTGTTACTCTAAATATTAGCAGAATCAATTCCCCATGTCTTTGGCTGATTCTTCATTTGTGATGCGTGGCAAGAATATTGGATGACACTGAACAAGAGGCAGACAATCCAGAAGCCTATTCTATTACCTTGTCCTTTCTCCTTAAGTTTGTACAGCTCCTCTCACACTAGCCCTCCCGCCTGACTATTTAATTTAAAGCTCTCTCTACAGTTTTAAGTTCATGTTTCATCAGGACCCAAGCATAATTCAGGTGAAAGTCATCCCTATGGTGCCTAACCTGCCTGAAGTAAAACTAAATGATCTACCTTCTTGCTTTTAGATCCTCTGTACAGTAGACCTTGACCAACCTCTGATTGGTTGGCTTTGGGAAGTCAGGACACCACTGTTAAAGGAGTACCATAGGCTGAGCTACTGTGCAAGATCATCAGTCAGTTCTCAACTATCTGACTGGTGTCCAATCATTCGGGCTTTCTTGGAGGTGGAGATGGTAAATAAGATTACACTTATCACACCCACCAACAAGTGTAACCTCAAGAAAGGAAAATCGTCCCCTTTGGAATTTTATTTGATAGAACTATATTTTATTTCAGAATGGGTCCTGAGTCTTGTGAATGGTGCATATTACCTGAGTTGCCATGGTTATCTGAGGGCAAAGGGTAACAAGGAGGTGGCGATCTTTGGCAATAAGATAGCAGGGGGCTCTAAAGAGTCATGGGGTGGGAGAAGGGGCATAGATTGGCTTGAAGGGTATGAAGGGTGATGGAAGTGGACAAGTGGCAAATGTTGATGTGGACCAAATGAGGATCCATAGGATGGATAGAGTGACATAGACTTTCATTTAGGGTATGTGGGATCATGGGGGTCAGTCGAGTAGCATTTGTTGACATGAAGAGTATGAGGACTTTTGGAAAGGAATACAGGCCATAAGTTGTCATGGAGGTTATAAGAAACCACAATGTAACACGGGTTTGCACAAGAACGCAAGCAAAAGGAGGGGTGGTGGTTGTGTAGGATGCACGGAGGCTATGAGAGCAGGTACTTTTGTAAGGGGGCATGAGGGGCCGTGAATAGGATTGGGAGCTATCGTGACATGGAGCAGTGAGGTGTTAAGAGGTTTTGGTGGCTGAATGGGGGCATGAATTGACATCAGTTGACCTGGGTGAAACATAGGGAGTGCCTGATGATGGCAGTGATATGAGGGATGAATAGTTACTTCATGTTGCAGTAAATTTGAACCCAGTGGTTATGCCTTCCACATTGGCCACCTTTGCACCTGACAGCCACCAAACACATTCTGTGGTCCCAGAGAGCATAGCCATTGCACTGGAAATCCAATTTTCTGGGCCACCTCTCCTCAGGATGAGTTTGTGGAGCTACAAAATCTTCCGACTCTGTTCCCGACACCAGAGCAATAATGCAAACTGAAGCCTCTGTAATGGATGAAGGAATGAGCTCTCTGTAACAACATCCTGTTGGGAACCAGTTAAATTGACTGGAAAATCTAAGTCTAGCATTCGGACCTGAAACATGTATTTAACTTGTGAGGCAGTCAGCTATTGTGTTTTTGCTGTGACCCTGAGTCTTAGCTCACATTCCCCCATTGACTTCCATCTTAATCCTCATCTCTACCAGCTACTTCGCACCTACTCTGCCAATCAATATCATTCTCTACCTAAATGGCAGGCTTATTCAGAAGGTCAAGGGGAATGGGATTCTGGGGAACATAGCTGTCTGGATGCAGAATTGGCTGGCCAACAGAAGACAGCGAGTGATAGTAGAAGGAAAATATTCTGGAAGTCTGTGGTGAGTGGTGTTCCACAGGGCTCTGTCCTTGGGCCTCTATTGTTTGTAATTTTTATTAATGACTTGGATGAGGGGATTGAAGGATGGGCCAGCAAGTTTGCAGATGACACAAAGGTTGGAGGTGTCGTTGACAGTAT
>NC_057743.1:10747407-10779512 GCF_004010195.1 Chiloscyllium plagiosum | reverse complement strand
CAGGGCAGAAATGACTAACATGAGGGGTCATAGTTTTAAGCTGGTTGGAGGAAAGTATAGAGGGGATGTCAGAGGCGGGTTCTTTACACAGAGAGTTGTGAGAGCATGGAATACGTTGCCAGCAGCAGTTGTGGAGGCAGGGTCATTGGGGACATTTAAGAGACTCCTGGACATGCATATGGTCACAGAAATTGAGGGTGCATACATGAGGATCAGTGGTTGGCACAACATCGTGGGCTGAAGGGCCTGTTCTGTGCTGTACTGTTCTATGTTCTAAATACCAGATTCTTGCTTTCTCCCCATAGACCTTGATGCCTTTAATGTTGAAAAATCTAGCTTTTTTTCTCTTCCTTCCTTCTCTCAAGTTTCAGACCACTCACTCACATTTGCCATGGCTCCTAATGTCTGGCTCACATCTTTCTGTTTCCCAGTCTTCTGCTCCTGTTTTACCAAATAATGTTTCGTGGATCAATCAGTTCACATTAAAATCAGATGCCGTCTTCTAGGGAGCTATGGGATCTATTAAGACATCTGATGTGCAACTATAATTTACTTCTGTGGGCTTCTTTTGCTGGAATCTGAGTGGAAATGGATGGATAATTGTGGGCAATTATGCTCGAATAGGGTTTACAACAAAGAAGAACACATCGGTTGGATGCGTACTCATTTTTAATCTCTCCTTGGGCAATTTATTGTAAAACCCTGACTGTATTACATTACATTACTTACTTACAGTGTGGAAACAGGCCCTTCAGCCCAACGAGTCCACACCAACCCGCCGAAGCACAACCCACTCCCCCACACTTACCCCTTAACCTAACACTACGGGCAATTTAGCATGGCCAATTCACCTAACCTGCGCATCTTTGGACTGTGGGAGGAAACCAGAGCACCCGGAGGAAACCCACGCAGACACGGGGACAATGTGCAAACTCCACACAGTCAGTCACCTGAGGCGGTATTGTTGAATGCTGCACTGCAGTACTTACCATTCTGACATGATAGCCAACAGAGACAAGGAAACATCACCATCACACTGTCTCCTTCTGTTAAAGTTAACTGCTTTTTGTCAGTTCTCTGTTCAAATTTTCAATAAACAGTTCCCATATCTCAGCTTGACTTTCCTCCAGTGAATTCCCAAGACTTCCATTATTGATAAACCAGAAGCACATTGTGTGTTAATAGCTGAGGGAGCAGCCTGCTATATGGGATGATTTACCTCTTCATATTGCCAGTTGATACTAAAACCTGTTTATAACTGCTATTCCCTTCTCTATCTAATTTCTAATTTAAAAGGCTCATGTGTCTCCACTTGGCTGCTCAGGGAAATCTTGGCTCAGCTCCATGTTCTTACTCTGCACTTAACGGTGTAAAGGGGACGAGCAGAGAATGCTCATAGCTTATGTCTGAGAAAGAACAGCTTCTAATAACAAATAAATATATCCTTTGCTTTATTGTGCCTGAAAGAATTGGACACAATAAGTGGATGGGTCACAGGAATAGAACAACCAATTTGAAGGAAAAACAACCAGCAATAGGGTTAGGCTTCAAAACTGAGTTTGTAGAGCTCGTTGGATGAGGATATTAAGGGTGATGGAAGTAAGAAGAATGACTGAAGATATAAGTTAGTCACATTCAGCTTGAAATGCAGAACAAGTCTAAGGAAGTGAATGGCTTCATCCTATTCCAATGTTCTTTCTTTGAAAGGGATAAAATGCCTTAAGTACGCATACCCTGAGAAGGAGATCCAAGACAGGCCTGAGATTGGACTCCAAGCCTCACTGTTAATATTTGAGCCTCCTCCAGTAGTGCTCCAATTTTAAATACAGTTGGTTCTGCGATAATGCAGCCGTTTCTTCTCGTGCAACCCCACGTGATATGAAAATCATGCAAGCGCAGCACCATTTAAACAAATGGGCCCAGAATCATGTTCTCACCAATACACACTTTAAAAGTTCGCGCTTTAGAAACAGTGTCCCCAAAGTGTGCATTACAGCAGAATGACCTGTAGAAGAATTTTGGACCAAGTTCAATGCAGATCGTGATATAAGTCAGATCAAAAGAAGAACAGGCAGACCATTGATCGAAGGTAGTCTGTCAAGAGACTACGGAGCTGAATGCACACCTCCTGCTTGATGACATCAATACCTTTCTCTTTCGATTCTAAACTATCAACCTTTTTGTGATGATTGTAGTTGAGTGCTTGCTGATGAATTCTCTGAGGGGCCAGTTCCACTCCAGGCTGCCTAATTAATACTGTCTTAAGTGCTGAGCATCTTGCTTGCGTAAGAAATCAAACATTTGCCTAACAACTCCATTTGAAGGATCATCTAATTCAATGAGAGATTGGAATTCTTTCAGGTGCCATTGGAATGCAGGGTATTGGCTTAGTCTTCCCAATGGCTACACAATCATTACTTAATTTGATTTTGATATTATTGTCACATGCATTCAGGTATAAAAGTACTGGAGTCCAGTAAAAAGGTGCCATCTTAGGTACAAGTACCTAGGTACAAAATCTTAAGAACAAGGTAGAAAGAAAGAAAAACATTAAAAGTTAGTATTCCAGGAGTTGCACAAGTGTCCCCTGCAGAATCCTCATCAGACTCCAAAGGAATTTTCCAGGAAATTAAAGATTCCATTGTGAATTTCCTCTAAGTCTAGAACCCTCCCAAAGTCTCCATTTGGGAGGCAAATGTTAGACTGTCAAACACATAGTCAAATCTTTAAGTGACTATTCAGCAGATCACATAGATACCTTACACATTTACAACTACACCCCAGAACCCAACATCACCTCCTTCACCTTCACACCCAAACCCTATCTCCCCCATTCCACAGCAGAACCCTCTTCCACTCTCAAGTCCCAAACCCCTTTCCCCCTCAGTATCCAATACCCACCCCTCCCCCAAGAACTAACCTCTCCCCTTCTCTTGCTGCTGTTCTCAATTTCAGCACCTCCCCTACTTAAGACTCACATTCACCCTCCTCATTCCCCTGCGAGACTCACTTCCTTCCATGCGCCCCAGCCGACTCTGAACATTGCCTCATGCCACCTTTCAACCTGTTGCCTGATCCACTTGGCACTCTGCCTCTCTCCCACCTAGCACCCCACTTACCTGGCACCCTACCTCCTAGCCATCCAGCATCTTTCCCTTTGGAACATTACATGCTACTTAATGCCAGCCTACCCAGCTGACACCCTATTTGCCTGGCACATTACCCTTTACCCAGTTAGTACTCAGCATCTAAATAAAACAGAGAACTCAGAATGGTGGAGATAATAAAGAACAAAGAACAACGAAAAGTTACAGCCCAGGAACAGGCCCTTCAGCCCTCCAAGCCTGAGCTTATCCAAATCTACTATCTAAACCTGTTGGTCAATTCCTAAGCATCTGTATCCCTCTGCTCCCCACCTACTCATGCATCTGTCCAGGTGCATCTTAAATGAATCTATCGTGCCTGCCTCTACCACCTCTACTGGCAACGTGTTCCAAATGCGCACCACCCTCTGTGTGAAGTACTTGCTGCGTGTATCCCCCTTACCATTCTTTCCTAAATATAAATAGATCCTATCCCTCAGTGCTCTCCAGCAACTTTCCCACCACCGACATGAGGCTCACTGGTCTGTAGTTACCCAGAATATCCCTATTACCCTTCTTGTGTAGAGGGACAACATGCACAAACCTCCAGTCCTCCGGCACCTCACCTGTATTTAAAGATGCCACAAAGATATCTGTTAGGGCCCCAGCTATTTCCTCTCTCACTTCCCTTGGCAACCTGGGATAGATCCCATCTGGTCCTGGGGATTTTTCCACCTTAATAACCTCTAGCCTACTCAACACATCTTCCCTACTTATGTCAACATGATCTAGACTAATCGAACTTCTATCTCTAATCTCAAGGTTCCTCTCCTCAGTGAACACTGATGCAAAGTAATCATTCAGAATCTCACTCATTCTCTCAGGTTTGACACACAGCCTTCCTTCATTATCCTTTAGTGGACCAATTCTTTCTCTAGTTACCTGCTTGCTTCTTATGTAAGCATAAAATGCTTTGGGACTCTCCTTAATTCTGCTTGCTAAAGCTATTTCATGACCCGTTTTAGCCTGCTTGATTCCTCGTATAAGACTTGTCCTACTCTTCTGATATTCCTCCAGGGCCTGTTCTGTTCTTAGCTGCCAAGACCTTATGTACGCTTCCCTTTTCCTTTTGGCTAGTTGTACAATTTCTCCTGTCACCCACAGTTCATGAATCTTGCCCTTCCTATCCTTTGCCTTCAATGGGACATGCCTATCCTGCACTATCTTTGACCAATCTTTGAAAGCCTCCCACATATCAAATGTGGACTTCCCTTCAAATAGCTGTGTCCAATCTACATTTCCGAGCTCCTGCCTAATTTTGATATAATTGGCCTTGGTCCAGTTTAGTACTCTTCCCTTAGGACCACTCATCTTTATCTACGAGTATTCTAAAACTTACAGAATTGTGGTCACTGTCCCAAAAGACATCCCCCACTGCAACTTCTATCACCTGTCCTGGCTCATTCCCCAGTACGAGGTCCAATATGGCCCCTTCCTTCGTCGGACTATTGACATACTGCTCTAGAAAACTCTCCTGGACGTTTCTTATAAACTCGATCCAGACTCTGACGCTAAGTGTATTCCAGTCAATGTTGGGAAAATTAAAATCTCCCATCACCACTACCCTATTTCCTCTCCATCTTTCCATAATCCGTTTGCCTATTTCTTCTTCAACCTCACGCTCACTGTTGGGAGGCCTGTAATACAGGCCACAACAATGTAACAGCACCCTTCTTATTTCTCAGCTCCACCCACAATGCCTCACTACCCAAGACCGCCATAGTGTCCTCCTTTAGCACAGCCGTGATATCATCCCTGACCAGCAATGCAACTCCACCCCTCCCCCCTTTTACTTCCCTCCCTGTCCTGTCTAAAGCGTCTATATCCTGAAACATTTAATTGCCAATCATCATGCCCTTCCTTCAACCAAGTCTCTGTGTTTGCAATAACATCATACTCCCAGGCACCAATCCAAGCCCTAAGTTCATCTGCCTTACACGCTATACACCTTGCATTAAAGTAGATGCATTTCAGGCCACCAGTTCTTTGCACTCATCTGCTCTCTGCCTACTCTTCCCTTTATTACTGCTATCTTCATGATTCTTACAGTCTCCAGTCTCCACCTCACTGCTTACTTGTTTTCTCTTCTGGTTCCCAGCCCCCTGCCACATTAGTTTAAAACCTCCCCAACAGCAGGGGCAAAAACTCCCCCAAGAACATTGGTTCTGGTCTGGTTCAGATGTAGACCGTCCATTTTCTAATAGTCCTACCTTCCCCAGAACCAGTCCCAATGTCCAACAAATCTGAACCCCTCCCTCCTATACCATCCCTCAAGCCACATGTTCATTCTGCCTATTTTTTCATTTCTACACTGGCTAGCATGTGGCACTGGTAGTAATCCCAAGATCACTACCTTTGAGGTCCTCCTCTTTAACTTCTCTCCTAGCTCCCTGAATTCTTCTTTCAGGACCTCATCTCATTTTCTACTTATATCGTTGGTGCCTATATGCACCAAGACAACTGGCTGTTCACCCTCCCCTTTCAGACTGCTCTGCAGCCGATTGGTGACATCCCTGACCTGAGCATTTGAGAGGCAACATACCATCCAGGAGTTCCGCTTTCAGCCACAGAACCGCCTATCTACTCCCCTCACAATAGAATCCCCTATGACTATGGCCCTAAGAGTCTTTTTCCCGCCCTTCTGAACAGCAGTGCCTGCCACGGTGCCATGATCACGGCAACTGCTGCCCTTTCTGGTGAGCCATCTCCCCCAACAGTATCCAAACGGCTTTCCTGTTTTGGAGGGAGATGACCGCACATCTGCACTGCCTTCCTACTCTTTTTCTGTCTTTTGGTCACCCATTCACTGTCTCCCTCAGCAATTCTAACCTGCGGTGTGACCAGTTCACTAAACGTGGATCTGGAACAAAACGAGACAGTGCTGACAAAACTCAATAAGCCTGGCAGCATCTATGGGGTGAAAGCAAATTTACTATTTGGAATCCAGAGATTTTCCAGTGGAACTGATATTAGCTTGGAAAAAGTAGTACTTATGTGGAAGAGAAGGTTGGGGATGGTGAGGGGAGACGTGAGCAAATAGTTGGAAACAGAGAGAGAGAGAGAGAGAGACATGAAAGGGTTAGGCATAAAGAGGGAATTATTGATAGTAGAAGAGGACACAGGAGAAACTGAATATGTGACTATGAGAACTGACAATAGAAGAGAGTGGGTAATGCTCTGTTGTGTTTGTACCCTACACACCTAGCCACCTGACACTTTGCCCATCTGGCACTCGACTCTCTCAGTTCCCAAACAGCACACTTACATTCTGGACTTAACCTTTGACAGCAGCTGTTGACATGGCTTTGAGAAACCTTAAATTTTAGGTAGCGACAGCTGCTTTGAAATGGGAAAAAGTGAGGACTGCAGATCAGAGTTAAAAAGTATGGTGCTGGAAAAGCGCAGCCGGTCAGGCAGCTTCCAAGGAGTAGGAGAATCGATGTTTCGAGCAAAATTTCTTCATCAGGAATGCTTGAAATGTCGACTCACACTGCTGTGAAATGGGAGCATGGTTTGCCTTCGTCTAACAGTTCTAGTCTACGAAAACAGTCAGAATGTAAGTCCAACTCCACATTTCTGAATGGGCCCTGATTGGAATCTCCACTGAGAAACATGCAGTTAATATTTTGGAAAAATTAAGGGGATGAGTGGCGATCTATGTGAACTTGCCAATCCCTCGAAAATACTGTCCATTGTTTCTCATGTGACCTTTATTTTACCAATTTGCTAAACAAAAACTGAAAGAGTTGCAGATGCAGTAATTCAGAAGCAAAAGCAGAAGATGCTGGAAAAGCTCAGCAGGTCTGGCAACGTCTGTGCAGAGAAATCAGAGTTAATGTTTTTTGGCAGAAATGAACAAGGGTCACCGGACCTGAAATGTTAACTCTGATTTCTCTTCACAGATGTTACCAGACCTGCTGCGCTTTTTCACCGACTTCTGTTTTTGTCACCAATGTGCTGTTTGATGTCTAACTTCCATCCCAAGTCAAACTGTTTCAGTGATGTTTACAAAGCAGGAACGTAATCCGGAGTATAATGCATAATGTATCTATAACTCTTGACATTTTAAAGAAATGAAATGATGTAATATTCATCTGAGACAGCAGATAAAGGTTTGCTTTCATGCCTTATCTGAAAGCCATCACTGTTTATATTTCATTTCGCTCATTTTCGAGATTTTAACTTTTTTTTACTTAAGATATTTTGGCTTCTATGCCTCAGATTGCAATGCAAGGAGCAATCTCAAGAATAGTCTTGGCATTGTGGTGAATCTAAGTTTGATTATCACGCCGATAAAACTTATTAGAAATCCTTTCATTGGATTTACAAGTTTAATTCCATTCACCAATTCATGTCAGGACTCCTATTTTACCATGTTTTAAGTTTTTAATCCAAATAAGATTATTAAACAGTCAATGCGTAAGTGAACAAATGACTACTTACATTGCTTTAGAGGTTAAACTTTTACAGCTCTTCATCTAACAGAAAATGATGAACAGTTTCACAGCAATGAGTTCACCGCAGATTTGTAATTCAATTAGATTGCAATTTGTCTTCAGTCTCTTCATCAGCTATGTGCTCATCAATTATCTCCTCAAATATTTTTCGTAAGTCACAGATAAACTACCTTTGAAGGCTCCAGTTGAGAGTCAACACTTTAAAATGGGCATGTTGATAAATGCTGGAGAGATATGAAATTTTAACAACATGCAAATTTAGAAGTTTTATCGAATCCCTGTGGTGTGGAAGCAGGCCATTCGGCCTATCGATTCTGCACCAACTCTCCGAAGAGCATCCCAGGCCATCCAGACCCTCCCTATCCCTGCAACCTCACATTTCCCATGGCTAATCCACCTAGCCCTCACGTCCCTGTATACTATGGGCTATTTAGCATGACCAATCTATCTCACCTGCACAGCTTTGGATTGTGGGAGGATACCGGAGTGGAGGAAACCCATGCAGACACGGGGAGAATGTGCAAACCCCACACAGGCAGTTGCACCGAGGGTGTGGTTGAACCTGAGTGCCTGGTGCTGTGAGGCAGCAGTGCTAACCACTAAGCCACCAGGCTGTCCCAGGTGAACAAATAGACATCTGGTTTCTTCTTGAATTGGCTTCACTCCTCATTCACTTCATCTGTTTGACCAAATTTGTTGCCATTGATCTATGAAACCGAGAGTGAAGCTGGTTTTGAACTCCTGTTCTCTGACTGAGTTAATGCAATCAATGACAAAGCTACAGCACAGACAAAATCACTTTCTCACAGGCATCTCTTATAATGCAGCACCAAAGTAACAACCCACATTATAAGCAGTAATTTACAACTTTCATCTTCAGTCTCTGACTCAGAGGTGAATGCTATACCTTTGAAAATGCCCCGGTGCTAATTTTGGTCCAATTTCATTCAACTAAAATCAACTTTATTCAGCTGATGTGGACTGGAGTTTTACTTCAGTGCATCAGCCAGTATGTTACCATTATTGGCATTTTGACTATATTATCAGAATATGATGATGACATTTAACTGAGGTTCAATAACTTGTGCTAACTATAGTGGAAAAAAAAAACAGCTTGAAAGCCAAGTTTGGATCCAACCAACTTTAGTTCAGTAAGCTTTGTTCGTCTTCAGTTCAAACGTTACAGATGAAAGATCTGTAGATGGAAGACAATGTGGAGAGTGTGAGGCAGGTGGAATACAATGTAGGCAAGTGTGAGCTTATGCATTTTCGTAAGA
This sequence comes from Chiloscyllium plagiosum, assembly GCF_004010195.1. NCBI lineage: Eukaryota > Metazoa > Chordata > Chondrichthyes > Orectolobiformes > Hemiscylliidae > Chiloscyllium > Chiloscyllium plagiosum. Next base: position 10,770,635 of record NC_057743.1, on the reverse strand, counting down.
TGGATAGTGGTGCTGACTATTTTCTAAATGGGGAAAGGCTTCAGAAATCTGAAGCACAAGGGGACTTAGGAATATTAGTTCAGGGTTCTCTTTAGGTTAATGTGCAGGGTCAATTGGCAGTAAAGAAGACAAATGCAATGTTAGTATTCATTTCAAGGCTGTTAGAGTTCAAGAGCAGTCATGCTCTTCTGACGCCATATAATCATCATATCATAGAACTTCTACAGTATGGAAACAAGCCATGTAACCCAACAAGTCCATACCAAACCATTCCCCTACCCTATTGCACTGCATTTCCCCTGACTAATATACCTCACTTACAAGGCTCTGGTCAGACTGTATTTGCAATATTGTGGGCAATTTTGGCCCCCCATAATCATAAGAATGACATACTGGCATTGGAGGGGGTCCACAGGAGGTTTACAAGAATGATCCCAGGACTGAAGAGCTTGTCATGTGAGGAGTGGTTGAGGACTCTGGGTCCGCATTCGAAGGAGTTTGGAAGGATGAGAAGGGATCTCACTGAAACATACAGAATAGTGAGATGCCTGGATAGAGTGGACATAGAAAAGTTGTTTCCAGTAGTGGGAGAGACTAGGAGTGAAGGGATGACCCTTTTGAACTGAGACGAGGGAGCATTTTTCCAATCAGAGGATGGTGAATCTGTGAAACTCATTGCCACTGAAGGCTGCAGAGGTCAAATCATTGAGTGTATTTAAGACAGAGAGCAGATAGGTTCTTGATTCATGAGGGGATCAAAGTTTATAGACAGAAAACAGGAAAGCAGCACAGTGGCTTAGTGTTAGCACAGCTGCCTCACAGTGCCAGATATTTTGGGTTTGATTCCACCCTCTGTGTGGAGTTTGCACATTTTTGTTTAGATTACTTACAGTGTGGAAACCGGCCCTTTGGCCCAACAAGTCCACACCAACCCGCCGAAGCGCAACCCACCCATAACCCTACATTTACTCCTTTACCTAACACTACGGGCAATTTAGCATGGCCAATTCACTTGACCTGCACATCTTTGGACTGTTGGAGGAAACCGGAGCACCCGGAGGAAACCCACGCAGACACGGGAAGAATGTGCAAACGCCACACAGTCAGTTGCCTGAGTCGGGAATTGAACCCAGGTCTCTGACACTGTGAGGCAGCAGTGCTAACCACTGTGCCACCGTGCCGTTCTATGTGGGTGTCCTCTGGGTTTGCTCCAGTTTCCTCCCACAGTCCAAAGATATGCAGGACAGGTGAATTGTCTATGTTAAATTCTCCATAGTGTCCAGGGATGTGCAGGCTAGGTCGATTAGCCATGGGAAATGCAGGGATAAGGTCTGGGTGGGATAGTCTTCAGAGGTCAGTGTGGACTTGATAGGCCAAATGACCTACTGCCATACTGTAGGGAATCTGTGAATAGGGTTGAGAAACGTATCAGTCATGAACAAATGGTGGAGAAGACTCAAAGGGCTGAATGGCGTAATTCTGATTGCATATTTTCAAGGCTTATGACTTCAGACTCACATCACTTGAATATTATAGACTCATAATGCCAGCTTTGTTTTAAATTACTTACAATAAGTGCCTTTTTGTTCTTATGGTTAAAGCACTGGAAAAAATTGATACAAAGGATTGTGTTTGGATCATAATTGCCTTGGGAATCTGAATAGAAACTGAGAAGTAAAGACTTTATAACAAGGCTCTACACATTGACTCTTATGAACAGAATGAATTTGGGCTGGATGTAGAGTAGAAATTAATGTGAGTCATTACTATTGATGCTGCTACACAAATGCATATTGTGTTCCTGACAAATTTTACTTTATGACTGACTCTTCCACTGTTATTGCCGGACAAGGCAGATCCCAGAGTGAAATCTGGCTTGTTACATTTTTTAAAAAAAATAACAAAGTGTTCTTTCACAGAAACAGAAGCACATAATACTGCAGATCTGCTTGAAACAATAAAACGAAAGTTTACTACACAAAAGAAAATAAGCTAAAATAGAATAAACCAACCTATTTATAAATAATACAATCCGAAAGACTGTGAAATCCCACGCAAAAATAAAAATTCAATTTCTCTTAATGGCATCCCCTAATACTATTTGAACACTAAAGTGAATTCCCTTCTCAATCATATAGATGGGTTTGATTTAACTGTTGCTTTCAATTCCCAGCATTGACTAACTGATAGAGTCTTCCTCACACAACTGAGTTTAGACTTCCTCAGTTTCAAATAACCTCTTCCATGTTCATATCAAGCAATGCTGGTATGTAACTCTCAAATTGAAATCCTTAAACTAAGGTAGCTTACTTCCTAACTTTTCTGAGTTTATTCCTTTCTCTTGAAAAGGTTTCACACATTTAATTTCCATAGAATGTCTGCAAATTGAAGCCAAAAGCTTTCCCAGCTATGGATTTTACTCCTAAGCAAAATTAAACCTGTGATCCTTCCAACTGAAAACAACCTAATGTTTTTCAATGTTTTCTCTGTCCAATCATTAAATTCTCTGAATAGAAATACATTCCATTAAAATTTCAGGAAGTCTTGCTTTCATCCTAGTTTCAAAACAAAATATTTGGCTTTAGAATTACTGACACATTGATCATTAAAACTCCTAACACACACAGACCAAAATAAATATGCCACCTGTTCAAAATCCAAACTCAAAAATAAATGAGATTCAAATATATATAAATCACAAGCAAGGGCCAAACTTTTCTCACTACTCTTTAAAGAGAGATGTTAGATGATGTAAAGTGTGCTAATTGTTCAAAATGCTAACACTTGATGGAAGCTTGATATGGATAGCTTGATATAGAAATCCTTGAAAATTCATTCGTGTGATGTTGTTATCACTGGCTGGGTGAGCACTTATTGTCCATCCCTAGTTCCTCTTGAGACGGTGATGGTAAGGAACTTTCTTGAACCATCACCATTTATATTGTGGAGGTAGAGTCACATTAGAGAGAGAGTTCCAGGATATTAACCCTGAAAGAACAATAATATCTAAGATCGGAGGGAAATATACAGGTGGTGGTGCTCTCTTATATCTATTGACCATTTCCTACTTAGGTAAGTCCTAACATTTGGGGGCTTAGAAGTTTCAGTTGGAGGATATGTTGTCAGTTACTGAAGTGCATTATTTAATGGTATATTTTGCTGCTACTGTGCATCAGTGATGGAGACAATGTATATTGAAGATGGTGGGTGGGGTGTGCTTCTTTCTTCTAGATGGTGCTGATCTTCTTGAATGTTGTTGAAGTTGCACACATCCTGGCAATGTGGAATATTCCATCACACTCCTGACTTGTGGGGAGGCTTTGGGGAGTGAGATGGTGAGTTACTCGCTTCAGTATTCCTAACCTCTGACCTGCTCTCATTGCTGCACTTTTTATAGGTCCAGGTCAGTTTCTGGTCAATGTTAACCTCAGGGCCTTGATAGTGGGGGATTTAGTGACATTAATGCCATTGACTGCCATGGGGCAGTGGTTGGATTCTCACTCTTTGGAAATGTCCATGCCTAGGTGCTCATGTGGCACTAATGTTACTCATCATCGATCAGCCCAAACCTGAATATTGTATAGATCTTGTTACATTTTAGCATGGGCTGTTTCAGTCTCTGAGGAGTCGCGAATGGTGCTGACATTATGCAATCATCAACGAACATGCCCACTTCTGACCTTATGATGGAGCAAGGTCATCAATGAAACAGCTGAAGATGGTTGGGCCTAGGACACAACCCTGAGGAACTCCTGCAGAGATGTCCTGGAGCTAAGCTGATGCATCTCCAACAATACCAACCATCTCTGTTTTGTTAAGTCTGACTCCACCAATGGATAGTTTTAGCCCAGGTCCAATTGATACCAGTTGCTCAGACTGCTTGATGCCACTCTTGATTAAATGCTGCTTTAATCTAAAAGACAGTCTCACACCTAGCCATTAGAATTCAGTTCTTTTGTCCATGTTTGCATCAAGGCTGTAATGAAATAAGGAGCTGAATGGCCCTGGTGGAATCCAGAGTCAACATCAGTGAGGAAGTTCCTCCTTCTTAAATGCTGTTTATTAGGAATTTAATGGCCATTTCCATAATGTTGTTGTTTCTGGTCGCCAAAAAATGATGCTAGTGAAGCATAATCTGCCCTCATTCTCCGACTGTGAATTGCTTGTCTAATCAAACTACTCACCATTTCTCTTAAAAGTATGTCCTTGCATCAATCTCAGGGAAGCATCCCCTTCTTTTTACTTTGGGGTGGCATGGTGGCTCAGTGGTTAGCATTACTGCCTCAGAGTGCCATGGACCCAGGTCCGATTCCACCCTCGAGCGACTGTTTGTGTGGAATTTGCACATTCTCCCTGTGTCTGCATGGGTTTCCACCATGTGTTCCAGTTTCCTCCGATTTCATTAGGGATATGTAGGTTAGGTACGTTGGCCATGGGAAATGCAGGGGGATAGGGTAGGGGATGGGTCTGGGTGGGATGCTCTTCAAAGAGTTGGCGTGAACCTGTTGGGCTGAATGGCCTGTTTCCACACTGTCAGGATTCTATCGACTTTACCCGAGAGCCACCTCACTGTGCTCCACACCAGTCAATTCCACATAAAGATGCAGTAAATCGCGTACATCTGTATCTCTTAGGATGCACTGGGAGTTGATAAATTCAAAACCACTTGATTATCCTGTTACTCCACAGAGATAGATAGGTTCTTGATTGGTAAGGGGGGTCAAGGGTTGCGGGGAGAAGGCAGGACAACTGGATTGAGAAACATATTAGCCATGAATGAATGAAGGAGCAGACTTGATGGACCGAATGGCCTAAATTTGCTCCTCTATTTTACGGGTCCTGAGGATGAAAATTACAGGGTGCCACGGAATCATGTGACATTGCTAATTTGGAACAGCTGCAGATTCTCTCTGACTCGGCAAAAATCCAGCTTTTCATTTCTCCCCCTCCGTGGGTTTTAATTCACCCCCATATTATTCTCTGTCATTCTTCTGTCCTTTCTCCTCCCTCCCAATCTTTAAAAAAATCCTAAATTACGGAAGTATCCTGGTGGGTTGTCCTTTTCATTTTGGTGCGTAAAAGGAACACCGACAAGAGGGTATGGATTTAAAGTGATATATATAAGAAGCAAGGGGGAAGAGAGGTAACATGTTTTTAGACAAGCCAGTAGTGAGGGAATGGAATACACAGCTTGGAGGTGTGGTCGAGGTAGGCTCAATTCAAGTATTCAGTATGGGGGAGCAGGCAGGACACTGACAGTAGGTAATGATGCTCATGTACCAGTGCAGGTCATACAGACTCCTCTGTATCATAACACTTAGAATCCTTACAGTGTGGAAGCAGGCCATTCAGCCCATCGGGTCCACACTGACCCTCCAAAGAGTATCTCACCCAGACCCACTCCCCTGCCTTATCCCCATAGCCCCACATTTCCCATGGCTAATCCACCTCACCTGCACATCTTTGGAGTGTGGGAGGAAATCAGAGCACCCAGGGGAAACTCACACAGAGACAAGGAGAATGTGAACCCTCCACACAGACAGTTGCCAGAGGGTGGAACAAACCCGGGTCCCTGGTGCTGTGAGGCAGCAGTGCTAACTACTGAGCCACCATGCGACAGTCTGTCTCCTGTAGTTGCGGTGATGCTACACGTGTTGCTGTAGCAAACATTGGTCTATGAAATGAGCAGCCACCTTGATCCTAATTCCACATTGCCTTGTCAATAGCATAGGAAACCATTACAAGCCCCACTGACAATGCTGAGCTGACCAGCAACAATGAAAGTTTGTTCTATTATCTTCTTACCAAGACCAAAACCATGGCAACCAGGAGTGAGCTGTCAGTTTCCTCATGATACATCCAATGAGTTATGCAATTGGTTTCACAAAATGGGTTTCATGCATCAAATTACTCAGATTACCAGTTACAGAACAGACTTTTACTTTAACCTATTTCTTACCAGATTAAAAGACACTGAAGCTGTAATTAGTTCGAATAAAACATCACAGCTTTCACTGTACATATTGACCTATTTTGGTGTATTACCTGTTAACCAAGAATGATGGCCATTAAGATTTAGAACCTGATACCTGGCCTAACAGGTTCAATCAACAATTGCACAGCCCATTACATCAGAACATAAGAATGAGAAGCAGGAGTAGGCCATCTGGCCCATTGAGCTTGCTCCGCCATTGAATAAGATCGTGGCTGATCTTTTAGCGAACTCAGCTCCACTTACCCACATGCTCACCATAACCTTAATTCTTTTACTGTTCAAAAATCCTTGCCTTAAAAACATTCAATGAGGTAGCCTCAACTGCTTCACTGGGCAGGCAATTCCACAGATTCACAACCTTTTGGGTGAAGAAGTTCCTCCTCAACTCAGTCCTAAATTTACTCCCCCCTATTTTGAATCTGTGCCCCCTAGTTCTAGTGTTGCCCACCAGTGGAAACAACCTCCCTGCTTCTATCTCATCCATTCTCTCTATAATTTTATATGTTTCTGTAAAATTCCCTCTCATTCTTGTAAATTCCAACAAGTATAGTTCCAGTTTATTCAACTCCTTAATTATAGTGTACAATGGAGTCAAATAGGCCAGAGGATCCCAACTCTGATCCTCAGCTTATTGGCTAGCTCATCCCAGTCATTGACAGGTCTCCTGGGGAATTGGGGAATGGAAATTATTAATCTGTTTCCGATTGCTATCTAGAGAGTTCTGATGGGGAAGAAATGGGATTCAAGTTGAGATGTGCTCAGGAATGCTCACTAAGATAACCACAGGTGGCTGGCACCTCTGTTGTCTGAGGAAAAGTCTCTACATTCCTACGATTGGGAACAGATAAGGAGAAAAATAGCCTATTAACTGCAACCTAGACTGTCTAATTTGTATTTCTAACTCCAGAGTATGCATCCAAATCTTTGTTCCGGAAGAATGAACAAATTGTCTTCAACTCTGTGTTCAACCTCTTAGTCATCGATTCCAAACAAAGAGGGCATGCTAATTATCAGCAGCTGTTGATTGGTGTGAATATAAAAAATATTTGTTGGTCTCAAAAATGAATCTCAAGTATCTTAATCCACTGGATCAATTTTTATAAAGTAAAAGATGCTGAAAATCTGAAACAAACACAGAAAGCGCCAGAGAAACTCATAAGGTCTGGCAGCATCTGTGGAAGGAGAAACAGAGTTAGTAGTTCAAGTCCAGTATGATTCATAAGTCAGGCAAGTCTATAGACCAGGTCAAAACCAAATTTTGCTCTTTTCATGATTATAAGATGTCTCATTGCACTTTACAGCCAATGAAGTACATGTGCATTGTGGTCTTTGTTGTAATGTAGGTAATGCAGGAGCTTTAGAATCATAGTATCCATACAGTGTGGAAGCAGGCTATTCAGCTCATCGAGTACACACTGACTCACCAAACAGCATCCCACCCAGACCCACTCCTCTTTCTCTATTCCACAAACCCTGCTTTTCTCATGGCTAACCTAGCCTACACATCTGTGGGCACTATGAGCAATTTAGCTTGGCCAATCCACCTACCCTGCATATCTTTGGGCTATAGGAGCACCAGGAGAGAGTCATGCAGACACAGGGAGAATGTGTAAACTCCACACAGCCAGTCACAAGGCTGGAATCGAACTTTGAGTTATGAGGCGTTATGAGACAGCAGTGCTAACCACTGAGCCACCATATTGCTAATTAGAGCTTTGCAAATGCTACAAACCTCAATATGATAATGACACAATAATCTGCTTTTTTGTGGTGATGTTGATTGAGAAATAAATATCGTCCAAGAAGATAACTCACTATTTTCCTTTAATTAGCGCCAGGGGGCCTTTTGGATTCAAGTGAGCAGGTGGCCGAATACTTGGTTAAATGTCTCATTCACAGGATGGTATTTTCAACAGTGCAGCGATCCCTTGCACTGTGCTAATGGATAAGCCTCGATTTCTTGTGAAGTGGGACTTTGCACCTTGTAGTGCAGAGATACATGAGCCACAGCTGACAAGAAGATTTAGCTTAGATCAGAGTGGTGCTGGAAAAGCACAGCAGGGCATGCAGCATCCGAGGAGCAGGAAAATCAATGTTTCGGGCAAAAGACCTTCATCAGGAATAGAGGCAGGAAGTCTCCAGGGCAGGAAGTCTCCAGGGCGGAGAGATAAATGGGTGCGGGGCTGGAGAGAAGGTAGCCAAGAGTACAATAGGTGAATGGGGATGGGGATGGAGGTGATAGGTCAGAGAGAATAGTGGGGGAAAGTAGCAAAGAGTACAATAGGTGAAAGAGGGTGGGGATGGAGGTGATAGGTCAGAGGGGAGGGTGGAGTGGATAGGTGGGAAGGGAGATTGGCAAGAAGATTTAGCTGCTGAGACCATTCCACAGGAAGGCGGGAAATCTACTGCAGCTCCCTGCTCAGTTTGCAGAGGTTTTTGTAGTTGGATCAGATAACAGCAAAGTGAAGAGAAAGACCTCACTGGCTTTGGGAAGGCTTGCTAGCTTTCTTTGGAAAATGTTGACCAGCTAGTTCCTTGTGGCTTCAGAACAGGTGAATGATTTTAACTCTCCAGCTCCCTAGTTTCCAGCTGATGGTCAAAGATTTAAAATGCCTCCATGGCTTGTACATTTTTCAGAGAGTACGTTGACGTCCAATAAAAAAAAAGAATAGTGCTACCCATCTGAGCTGGACCAGAACTCTCATTTCATTCCACGCAATCAATCAACGCTGGAATTGTTAGTATATTTCACCATGCCGCTGAGGAGATGTTGAGGAAAACTTAAGGGGAAGTTCTCTCCAGAAAAATTATGGAATTGCAATATGGGAACATGAATGTATCGGAAATTATGCTAGTTAGGTTTAGCCTATTTTCCCTCACACAGTGAATGCCCAGAGCCATGGGAGGCTTAAAAAAGATTGTTGCAGTCTGTTACATTGACTGATATTGCAAGTACATCATTAGAAATTCCAACCAAAGTAATCTTCATAATACATTTATGATGTTTCTATATTACTCCTTCTGTTAAAAAAATCACATTTTTGTCCCCAACCATTCTTCTTATGTCTATTGCTCTAAGCAGACTGAGAAACAGAATTTGTTTAATTTACTATCAGAATCATCTCTCATGTAATCTACTTATATGTGTACAATTTGGAGGATCATAATGCTGATGTAGCAGAGGCAGAACAGGATCATTCATTGTGGCTACATGGACTATTAAACTTACAGAAACACACATAATCCTTTTAAGCTTTTCCTTATATTTCTTTGATCATCAGTCATGGTGAAGGTGAGAGAACATTTATCAAAGATACAGGTGTAACAAGAAACAAATGAACCTCGGTTATAAATTACACCTGAAGGTGCCTCGATAATGCTAATGAGGAATGTATTACCACTTTAAGCTGTATGCTGCATTAGAATCTTGTTTGTTTCTGGTTCCTTGGCAACCACTTCTTCCTCCTTTGCCAAGGCTTGGGTACCATTTTAACACATTCCAGTGCAAATCATCTATCTTGTGATTAAGCGCAGTATTAACCACAGTTATGTTTGAGATCCAATCTGGGAACTATTCTGTCTCAAGTTAGCCATGTATGTAGAAAATGGCCTCAGCATTAGATATGGGAACAGTAGGTAAGAAAGTAGCTCAAACTATTGAATAGGTTATAAAACCCCTACTGTGTGGAGGCAGGCCAATGTGCCCATTGAGACTCTCTGAAGAGCATCCCGCTCAAACCCATCCCCTCAACCCTGTATGTCCCACGGTTAACCCATCTAACCTACACCTCCCTGGACATTATGGATAATTTAGCAAAGCCAATTCATCTAACCCATGCACCTTTGGATGAAACCAGAACATTCAGAGGAAACCCACACAGGCACAGGGAGAATGTACAATCTCCACACAGACAGTCATCTGAGACTGGAATCAAACCCAAGATGCTGGCCCTGTGAGGCACAGTGCTCGCTACTCTGCCCCCCATGAGATTGATTCAGTCCCCTAAATTGCCACTGTTGTCTTCACCTGCTTTCACTAGCAAGTTTTCTGTTATTATCCTCTTCATTTTTTGCTGTTTATAAAGTTCAGAATTGTGCCCTGCATCCTGATTCCAAGTTATTACAGTGTATCAGGAATCACAGTAGCATAGAACTTAGAGAAGCTCTCCAGTACGCTTCCCTCCAATCCAAAAAGTGACTGTTCACTACAACTTATGTTACAGAATAATTTATGAAAAGTTAATACAAAAAATGAATTATGTCAATGAACTCACTAAATATTCATAACTCTGAAGAGACAACTGAAGTAACATATATAAAAGTTTTGAAAGTAAGATAGGGAGAGAAATGCAGGCTCTCTGCCTTCTTTTAGTTCCTCTGACTAGAAGGATTCTAGAGCAAATGAAATGAGTTGCCCTAACACCTTTTACAGCAGGGCACTAGCACTAATTCAGTTTTAATTGGTCATCTCAGTCAAAATGACAGCAGCAATATGTCTTGCGACATCTAGAAAATGCCCCCTGCAGCCGTGAGATTGAATTGTTGGGACTATTGCAATATTTTTGCTCTGCAGCTAATTATGCCTGGTGTTGCTAAAAGTCTATAATAATTCAAGTTGAAGAACTGAACAAAATATTCAAGCTGGAAAATACCAATTTTAAATTCCTAGATCAGACCCGAATGGCCAGAGAAAGTGTGTTTGGATTTGGAAGCAACCCAATAATATAAGTAGCTCCCACATGACCACATTTAAGTATAGGAGCTGGGATGTCATGTTGAAGCTGTACATTGGTGAGGCTTCTTCTGGAATCCTTTGTCTGGTTCTGGTCGCCTAGTAATAGGAAAGACATTATTAAGCTGGAAAGGATTCAGAAGAGATTTACCAGGATGTTGTTAGGAATGGAAGGTTTGAGTTGTCGAGAAAGGCTGGATAGGCTGGAACTTTGTTCACTGGACATTAGGAGGTTGAGAGGTGACCTGATAGAAGTTTATAAAATAATGAGGGGTGTAAATAGGGTTAATGGTCATTGTCTTTTCCTTAGGATGAGGGATTTCAAGACAGAGGGAACCTTTTTCTATCAGGAGAAATTGATTGCCCAAACACTGGAGTGATCTGATTTGCTTTTGGACCAAAGGGTCTGCTTCCATCACTCTGTGACGAGGGGACACACTTTTAAGGTGAGAGGAGAGAGATTTAAAAACGACATGTGGAATAAACTTCCTGAGGAAGTGGTGAATGTGGGTACAATCACAACACTTCAAAGACATTTAGATAAGAACTTGAATAAGAAAGGAGGGATATGGGCCAAATGCAGGTAGGTGTGGTTAGTTTAGTTAGGCATTATGTTCGGCATGGACTGGTTGGACCAAAGGGTCTGTTTTCATTCTGTATGACTCTATAACATGAGCAATTTTAATGTCTAAATAAAGGCCTTAGGTTATATAGGAGTCTGAAAACAAGATTCTGACCATCTATATCAGTGTTGAGTCACCTAACCTGAAAACAATTCCAGAAAATGATTGCAAATATCTTTAATTTTTAGTGTCACCAGTCAAGGGGAGCATTCATCCCAAAAATTAAAGTATAAGCAGCCAAGAGCAAACAAAAAATAAACTTGAAAAAAATATCTTCAGCTAATTTTAATAGTGAAACAATCAGCTCAACTCAGCTACAGTTCACTGTTGAGTTTTGTGCTATGTTAGGAATGCATTGTAAAATACGAAACAATACAAATAATGTTAAACTGAGCTTTGTCTCAAAGTATTCCTGGATATCTGAATTCAGAAATTAAGATGAATTTATAATCACTCTTTCAGACAATGTACATGCCTTCTGCCTTGTGCAATTCCACGACCAGTGTAAAACTGATAATAAAATGTAATGTCATAGCCAATGTTAGGAACTAGCTTTCACTCAAAGAATAATCAGTACTTTGGGCAGGGCAGAGATGTGAAAACGTTGGAACCTTGGAAACTTAATCAAAGTAACTTAGGATAATGTATCTAGATTTGTTCAAAGCCAAGCAGGAATCTGTGAAGAGAACATAAAAACGTTGCAAAGAGATGTAAACAGGTTCTTGGTGGTAGATGGAGTAACATGGGGAAATGTGAGGATATTCATTTTGGTTGTAAGAACAGAAGAATACTTTTTGAAAAGCTTATGGTGTTCAGGAAAACCTCACACAAGGAGCATAGAAGGTCAGTGTGTGAGTAAGAAGGTGAAAGCATGTTTGCCTTTAATGCAAGACAATTGGAGTACACAACAGGAAAGGCTTGCTACAAATGTACATGGCTTTGGTGAAACCTCTACTTGGAGTAAAGTGCGTAATCTTTGTCTCCATGTTCAAGGATGTTGTGAAGGCATTACAGCCCAAACTTAGTTCCTGTAAGGAAAGAACTGTCCATGATAAGATGCCATAAATGTTACCCATTCTCTCTCGGGAGTTCAGAAGATTGAGACTCAATTAAACACGCAGGTTTCAGAAGTGGTTTGACAAAGTGGATGCTAAGCGGTTTTATCCTTTAGCCGTGAAATCTAGTGCACAGAGACACAGTCTTAAGATATGGCCTACAATAACACAAAGAATTGCAATGCTGGAAAACTGAAACAAAAACAGAAATTACTAGAGAAACTCAGAAGGTCTGGCAGCATCCTGGAGAGAAAGCAGTCAGTGTTTTGAGTCCAGTGACAAGGAACTGATCAGTTAAGACTGAGATGAGGAGAAATTCTTTCAATCAAGTGTTGCTGAATATTTGGAATTCACAGGCCCAGAGGGTTGTGGATGCTGTAATATTGAATCTAGTTAAGGCTAGTTTTGGTTGGCATGAACCAGTGTGGGCTGAGGGGCCTGTCTCCATGCTGTAGATATTCGTTGACTCTGACTGGGATTGACAGACTTGGGGCTCGATGAGGGTGAATGCGAGAAGATGCTGCAGGTAATAGTGAGAGTGGCTGAGCCCCAGTGGAAAGTGATTGCACTGGCAGAGGTAGAGTGAGGGTGAAGTATTGGAGAGAGAAGACAGTGAAGCCTATTGATCTTTCTACAGCATTGTTGGTGTTCCTCAGGATTGTGGACACTACACTAACCTGGCTCGCAACTTTAGACCAGGTTGGTAGGGTCTGCTGCTGTGGTCTTCTCTGGCAAGCCCCAGTGGTCCTCTGCACTGCCCTGTTCACTTGGACCTGCCTGTTCCTGTCAGTGATGTGTAAGATCTCTGGGGCAATCTAAAGAGACCATGCAGGGCAGCCCCTGTCTCATTGTGTTCAACCTGTTGCTTAACTGCATTTTAAATATAACTCTGGGAAACCCAGAAGGTGGCATCCATGATGAATACGACTGGTGAATTGGAGATAACGGGATGCCTTGTAGTTGTGTCATGTGACAGGGAATAGTGGAAGGAAATTCCTCAGGGCTGATTGCGAGAAACCTCCCATGAAAATTGACACACAATGCAGCCTATCAAAACACACACTACTTTGCCATCTTCCAATTTAATTTTACCTGACCTAAATGCTTTGTTGCCCCACTTTGTTCAAAATCATGAAACAACTTCATCAAGAGCTTGTTCAGTAGATGCACTGAAGTTGCCAAATTTCGCCTGAATTTACTGTAATAATTCACCCACATAAAATTTGAATTCAGAAATATTCAGAAATATATTTGTTATTGTCATTTTCAGCTTTAGGAGGCATCAGTATCCTTGCACAGATTAGAAAGCATTCATGAATTACAGGGTTAAAGGCAGGATTCTCAGAAGTGTGGAGGAACAGGGAGATCTTGGGGTCCACAGCCATAGATCCCTCAAAATTGCCACTCAGGTTGACAGGGTTGTTAAGAAGGCATATGGTGTTTTGGCTTTCAATAGCAGGGGGATTGAGCTTAAGAGCCATGGGACTATTCTACAGCTCCATAAAGCCCTGGTCAGTTCACACTTGGAATATTGTGTTCAGTTCTGTTCGCCTCATTAGAGAAAGGATGTGGAAGCTTTAGAGAGGGTGCAGAAGAGATTTACCAGGACACTGCCTGGACTAGAGATCATGTTTTATGAAGAAAAGCTGAGGGAGCTAGGGTGTTTCTTATTGGAACGAAGAAGGATGAGAAGTGACTTGATAGAGGTATACAAGATGATGAGAGGCATAGATAGAGTGGATAGTCAGAGACTTTTTCACAGGGCGGAATGGCAATCATTTTAAGGTGATTAGAGGAATGTTAGGGGAGATGTCAGAGTAGGTTCTTTGCACAGAGAGTGGTGGGTGTATGGAATGCACTGCAAGTAGTGGTAGCAGAGTCAGATGCGTTAGGGACATTTAAGCGATTCTTGGTTGGCCTATGATAAACGGTAGGACCTGCACTATGTTCAATGTTATATGTTAATACATTTGCATTTTGTTCTTGGAACTTACTCTATGTGGACTGTGACATAGCTCATCTACCTGGAATCCAGATACTCGACAGAATTTTGGAACATTTCGCATTTCACTGCCTTTACCAGACTCCATGCTTTTCCAACTGTTGGAGCGCATTTTTCATTCTGTCATCATAGATCTATACCTTTGGATCTGAAATAATTCTGTCCCCCCAAGTAACACTGTGCTCCTAGGATTCCTTACAAAATTGGTTCATTACCTTTTGAAACATTCTGAGGATTGAATGGCAGCCTATGGAACTGAAATAGACCCATTTGGACATTAACTTTGACTCTCATCTAATTCAAGTTATTAAACCTAACTTCAAAAACATGGCTGTCAGATAACATCGTGAATGAAGCATTGACATTTTGAAAATTATTGGGTAGTTAACATTTTAGTATCTGATTTACAATGACTTGATTATGCCCACCTAATTTTACACTACCATTCACCTTGGATGTAACTCCTTTGGGAGCAGTTGATTTACTCTGTTCTATGATCTTTGCCTCTGGTCTCTTCAGCTTATGCTCTATGTTCTTGTTGAGACTGCAGTGCATTGAGTAAGGGCTGCAGTAAACTGGCCTGGTGTTCCTGGTGTATATTGGCCTTCAGTATTTCAAAGCAGTTCCTTCCTAACAAAGCTGGATTTTGACTCTTCAGTACAGTTGTGGGCAATTTTCCCCATTGCCCATTGAAAGTGACTTTTCATTTTGGGGAATTTCTCTCCTTTATCACTTTTTAATTCCATATGTGAATTCGGAGACTAATGCAGGCTCATTTTTTTAATGGTATAACAATTCAGGGATCACACTGATTGATGGTCCCATGTCAGAGTCCAAGTCCAATTGAGCTCAGTCCAATGTTACTTGGCTATGATGCCTGCAAAGTTTCAATGGATATTATTGTGCTTTCTGCTCTATGGATCTCAGCTGATCCCTCATCAAGCTGCTGCTGCTTGATAACCACTCTCAGTGACTGCCATTTCCATCTACCAGTGTTCTCTCTGCTGACTGATCTCCGATATGCCTTGGTGAGATGTTTGCAGTTGTCGCACTGTGCGTTCACAAATGGGCAATTCTGTGCTCAATGTTGGCCAAAGCATCAGTAATTTCGATTTACTTCAGCAGGTGCTGAATGGTTCTCAGCAGCGGATTAACCTTAAGTCATATTCTGATAGGACAATGGTGCTAACCCAGGTCAAAGATTAACTCTGGCAATGTCAGTGTTTTACTACGAATGCATGTACTTTTTAAACTGCACGGGCATCTGCCCAGTGTTGCTCACTCCTGAAACTCTCCAAATTTACAATGGAAGGAGAGCTTTGACAAGGCCATGATGAACTCTCCAACATCCACAATAGGTTATCAATTCCTTGTACCAAGCTGATAGCTTTCTCCATTTTCCAATTGGCACTGCATCACTGTTCAAGCTGACATAGGATGTCTGACAGCAGTCTGTCTTCAGATTTAGCAAGGGCAAGCAAATGCTTGAGTATTTCACCAACTTCTGGGCCTGCATCAGTCAGAAATATTGCCCCTTGCCCTTCCCCCACCATCTGACTAATCACTGAATTAGATCAGAGTGGTGCTAGAAAAGCACAGCAGGTCAGGCTGCATCCGAGGAGCAGGAAAATTGATGTTTCGGGCAAAAGCCCTTCTGCCTGACCTGCTGTGCTTTTCCAGCACCACTCTGATCTAAACTCTGGTTTCCAGCATCTGCAGTCTTCACTTTTGCCTAATCACCGGATTATCAGATTTTAGCAGTGAGAAACAAAAGATCACAACCGTATTCTCTCTTATCCTGAGAATATCTTTTGATGCAGCCAACTTTGAAACTCTATGCTCTTGCATAAACAGCTTTGATACAAAGACAGCAAAAAAGAAAAACCCTCATAATCACTCTACATCCTTGCTGGAAGATTTTCCAAGTGTCACAACACAGGGTAAACCTTCCTGCTTAATTTAAACCAGCAACACAGAAAAGATTGATCCTGTGTAGTCATCTGTGAAAATTAGAGAGACCAAGAGCTCTTTAAAATAAAAATTAACAACTTTACATTCATAAGGTATAACAGAAAATAATTAACTAACAACTATTTATAACTCCTTCCTCTAACCTATCTTTTGCTTTCCCCTTCTACAATACTAGTTCGATAAAACCCTCCGATTAAGATTTACCGAAATTCAACTTTTCAAAACCAGCCAGATGTCGAATTTTCTTTTCTTCTTCTTAGGGATTTCTGCTTCACAAGTTATTGATCGATAAAGGTACCTTTAAGAGAGCTATTCTCCAGGCAGTCTGCAGATGCTGTTGGCTTGGTAGTTCTCCTCTAACTGTTCAATTTTCCCCGGTCTTATAGCCCCAAAGCATCGGATTGTGTCATTGGCTTTTAAGACTGTCAATATACTCAATTCAAACTTGATTGGAGTTTGGGTATTTTTCAGGGTATAATTTAAACTGATTGGCCTAATTCAAATTTGTTTTGACGTCTCTAGGCAACCAGCTAAGCGATTTGTTTGACCAAATGTTACATTGTATCTTGTTCAGAACACTTGGTGCTGTCAGGTAGATCTGCTGGCTTTTAACTCTCTTAAAGGTATAGTACACCCACATCTTCATAACACCAAGCAGGAATCAGTTTAGCTATTGATATCCACATCAAATCAAATATCTTTACAGGGCAGGCTAAACACTCTGAAGCAGGTGGATAACACATAACAGTTCCCATTCAGAAAAACCAAACTCTCTTCCACACACTGGGCTACTTGTTATTAGACACATCTGTTGGGCGTCTTTATAGTGTAGGGTATGATAAAAAGGTTAGCTATCCAGCCTCCCATCATATGTAGAGAAGTCATTAAGGGCCCATTAAGCTGTTGAAAGCTCAATTGTCTATGGTCATATGCAGTCTTCACAAATAAGACTGCGATGGACAACAGATAGGAGAGAACAACCTGTTTTTGAACACTTGAATAAAGAAAGCCAGGAAGGGAGAGACACACAAGCAGGAGGCTGGAAGAACACAGCAAGCCAGGCAGCATCAGGGGATGGAGAAGTCGATATTTCGGGTGTAACCCTTATTCAGGATTGTGGGTGGGTGTAAGGGGAGTTGCAGATAAAGGGGGTGGTGGGGACAGCATGGTGAAGTGGGGATAGGTGAAGACAGGTAGAGGTTATGACCTTGTTGGTCAATGGGAGGAATGAATCTGGTTGATAACAGGGAGCAGTGGAAGGGAGGGGGAGGGGCTGGGAAGGGAGTTGGGAGATGGTGATGGAGGTTATTTGAAATTGGAGAACTCAATGTTGAGTCTTCTGGGCTGTAGGGTGCCTAGGCGGACGATGAGGTGTAATTCCTCCAATTTGCGCCGTGGCTCATTTTAGCAATGTACGAGGCCAAGGATGGTCATGTCAGAAAGGGAGTGGTTGGGGGTATTGAAATGGGAGGCGACTGGGGAATCTGGGACTGCGAAGCTCAGTGAACTGTTCCCTAAATTTATGTTCGGTCTCCCTAAGAACACCACTACAGGAGCACCGGATACAGTAAACTAAGTTGAAAGAGAGAGAGGAACCTCATTTGAAGGTACCCTACCAGTATCAGGAGGATCCCTCTGCCATTCAAAAGATGTCATCCAGCTTTCTTTTTGCACCACCTGCCAACAGAACCTTCCCACTCACTCTCTTTTCCCTCTCCCTAGGCTTTAGGATGCCACCCCATTGTGAATCCCCAAGACCTACAACTGGTGACACTTGTGATCCATATGAGGCCTGGTGCTGCTGAGATTGGCTAGCAGCTCCCAAGGGTGGGAATCCCTCCTGAGTAAAGGTGGTAGTATAGTGTCCCGCAATAAGCCAATTGAATGCACCATGCCTTATAGCTGAGGAGCTGGCTTCCAATGGGCAGGTGGATTTGCATTGACTTTTGAGAAGAGAGGAAAGTGAGGTCTGTAGATGCTGGAGATCAAAGTTGAAACTTTATTGCTGGAACAGCACAGCAGGTCAGGCAGCATCCAGGGAACAGGAGACTCGACGTTTCGGGCACAGGCCCTTCTTCAGGAAGCCATTCCCAGACAATCCCATCACCAGCCACACCTCTGTCATGTCTTCCTGAAGATCATGTGGGGATTAATGCTGAATGCATCAAGAGACTTGGTCTGCTGTATGTTTGGTTTCTGCTGTTTTCCCATCACCTTTCACAGGAATCAGTATTTCTGTGTGGATTGGAAAGCAAGTATGAATCTATTTGTATTTCATACATAATTAGTCTTTAACAAGCCAAGAAATGTTTAGCACCTGTTAAACACATTAAATTGGATAATTCCTTAAAGAATTCCAGGATCATGTTTAAAGATTAGCAAACTCGCTACTAATACTAATGTTTGAATTTGTAGACACAGATGCACAGTTAGTGCATCCCCTGACTAGAATGAGAAAAGCATTCCACTCAAAGTGAATTCTATTTTTGAACACACATTACTCTTTTTTTTAACTTCTGTCTAGTCGGGTTAAGGAGTCCTTTTCTTTCACCTGATTGCCCCGTGCCTAATTTAGTGCCAACTTATATGTTACCCTTCAATAACCTACTCACTTGTTCTTTGCTTCAAATGAGGCATTCGTTGCGGACCTGGTTCAATTGCTTACTGTCACAGTTCCTGATTTTAGATATTTTTAATCAACCTGTTCAGACACGTTGGAACAGGTGGAATCAAAACCTCAGGCGTTTGAGACCAGAAACTGGGACACAATCACTGTACTGCAAGAACCCTCTAAATTCTGATTTTATATCCAGGTTTCTTGCTATCCATTCAATACACTGATATTACAACTATGTTCATGAAGAGGAAGGATTTCAAAGGATATGGGCCAAATGCAGGCAAATGGGACTAGCTTAGCTTGGAACCTTGGTTGGTGTGGATGAATTGGACTGAACGATGTGTTTCCGTGCTGTATGACTCTAAGTGCCATCCTGCATTGAAAACAGAAACTGCTGTAGAAGCTCAGCAGGTCTGGCAGTGCCTGTGAGGAGAGAAACTGAGCGAACATTTTGAGTCTAATGACCTTTCATCAGAACGGTATGCTCTTCAGGAATGGCAAACTGTAATTAACTGGTGTGTCACAGGGATCAGTACTGGGGCCACAATTGTCCACAATTTATATTAATGAAAACCACCAAATAACTACAGATGCAAGAAATCTGAAACAAAATAGAAGTTGTTAAAAACCTGAAGTGTTAACTCTGCTTTCTCTCCTTACATGCAGCGAGACCTGCTGAGTTTCTCCAGCAATTTCTGTTTTTGTTTTGGATTTTCAGCATCCGCAGTTTTTTTGTTTTATGTAAGTACTATATTTTTTCTGGACATGAGCTGGATAGTGATAGGTAATGAGGGAGGATGCCTGTAATTTTGCTATTATTAAAATTTGATATTTGACATTGACATTTTCTGGCTGCCAATTGACTTTCTCAATTAGACTCCAAATTGACTCCCAGAGTTGTAGTTCTCTTCCCTACAAAGTTTAAAATAAACAGCAAGCATGACTAACTTCAGGGACAAAAGAGCAAGCAGAGAATAAATAATGCAAGTAAAGAAGCTGTCCAGAGAAAATAGGCCTTTTTGCCTTGTCTTTGTTTTCAAACTGCACCATAAGCAGGAAGCAGTAATGTCACTAGCTATATGGTTTAACTTCCTTCGTAAGTCATTTTTTATTCGACTGGTTAATGTGGTTACATTGAAATTATGCCTCCACTATTTCAACAAAGGGATGAATTTTACATCTTAATATTCTTACTTCAAGATTTAGTTTCATCCACAGTTTAGTTTAGTATGAGTTTAGTATGACATAAGCTCAGTGGTTAGCACGATTGTGCTGGAGTCCCAGGTTCAATTCTACCCTTGGGTGACCGTCTGTGTGGCGTTTGCACATTCTCCCCGTGTCTGCATGGGTTTCCTTCAGATGCTCCAGTTTTTTGCCACAGATGTATAGGTTAGGTAGATTAGCCATGCTAAATTGCCCATTGTGTCCAGAGATGTGCAGGCTAGGTGGATTCGCCATGGGAAATACAGGGCACAGAGTTGGGTGGATGGTTTTTGGAGGGTCAATGTGAATTCGATGGGCTGAATGACCAGCTTTCACATTACACAACAACCTTGATTATCTGAATGAGACAGGGCAGCAAGTATTTTGTGCAGATAACTGGTTGTTCAGATAATTGATCTGATCATAAACAAAGGAAGCATTTTTGGGCCCTTCAGATCTTGTTCAAATAATCCAAAATCTGACAATCGGATAATTGATGTTCAGATAACCGAGGTTGTTCTGTATAGGGATTTTATTTTATGTTGTGGGCATCAACAGGCTTTTTACAACATTTGAGAGCAGGAAATATCAATTGCTATATAAAGCCAATCACGGGCAACATTCATGTCAGGTGGGGAATACGTGGGAAGGTGTGAGAATGGGAGGCAAGAGGAAGCAATGGGTCAAATGGTTATGGAGCTCTCCTGATCCACACTGGTCCTAAAAATCCTAAAAGGAAATTTAAAAACTTCCCTTTTAGTGGAGGCCTTTTGGAATCCCCTATTAACATCTCAATAGTTGGAAAAAATACATTGTGCTCATTTCTCCTGAAAATTCGAGAGTTGCAAATTGCAAGATGAACATGTCTCACCAATGCGAGATTGATTCAGTTGTTGACACCAGTTGACCTGACTGAGGGAGCTGGCTCAGTCTCAGCACAATTTACGCTGACATCTCATTACAACACTGAGACAATACAATATTATTAGAAGTGTTGTAACTTGCTTGAGATGTAAAGGAACTTGATAGCATCTCAGGTGCAAGATTCTACAACAGCATTTGAAAAAAAATAAACAGGGAGTTGACATGATATTCCAGTCAACATTGTTCTACAATAAATAGCTGGAATTTTGTTGAAAGGCTGAAGGTCCCAACAAGAATGAGTCAGCTGTCCATATAGTTGGATAGTGGGAGCCCTGGAGGAATTGAGGGTCTTCATGATCAGCAGATCACTGTATCACTATTCATAGGTTCATACCACATAGAAAAGGCCCTTCAGCCCATCGAGTCTGCACTGACATAACTGCTAATAAAAATAAACTAATCCCAGTTTCCTGCACTTGCCCCTTATTCTTGAATGTTATGATTGTTGTCATACTCATTCAAATATTTCTTAAAAATTGAAAGGTTTCCAATCTCCACCACCTTCCCAGGCAGTGCATTCCAGATTCTTACCATCATCTGAGCGAAAATGTTTTTACCCAATTCCCTCTGAGTCTCCTGCCCTTACCCTAAAATGATGCCCTCTCATGACTGACCCCTTGACCGACGGAAACAGTTGCTCTCTATTCACCCTGTTCATACCCCTCATAATCTTATACGCCTCAGTCATGTCCCCCTTCATCCTTCTCTGCTCTAAAGAAAACAATCCAAGCCTATCTCGTCTTTCTTACAGCTCAATTTCTCCATCCCAGGTCACATCCTGGTGAACCTCTTCCGTACCTCCTCTAGTGTTATCACATGCTTACTGTATCTGAACACAGTACTCCAGCTGTGACCTGACCAACGCTCCGGACAACTCCAATATTACCTCCTTACTCTTATACTCTATGCCACGACTGATGAATGCAAGTGTCCCATATGCCCTCTTAAATATCCTATTCACATGATCTGCCAACTTCAGAGATCTGTGAATAATTACACCAAGATCGTTCTGTTCTGGACATTCATTAAATATTCCCTCATCTTATTTCTTCTTCCAAATCTTGCACTTATCAGAGTTAAATACCATCTGTTACCAGTCTGCTCTCCTGACTGACCTATCTATATCTTCCTGTAACATACAACCACCTTCTTAGCTGTTAACCACTTTACCCATGCTGGTGTCATCTGCAAATTTGCTTAACTTCACCTGCACATTTTCATCAATATCATTTATGTATATAACAACAGTTAGAATCCCATACTGAGCTTTGTGGTACCTCACTGGCCATTGGACTCCAGTCACTCAAACAGCATCTTACCACTACCCTTTGTGTTCTATTACTTAGAAGAGAAAATGAGGTCTGCAGATGCTGGAGATCAGAGATGGAAATGTGTTGCTGGAGAAGCGCAGCAGGTCAGGCAGCATCTAGGGAACAGGAGAATCGACGTTTCGGGCATTAGCCCTTCTTCCTGAAGAAGGGCTAATGCCCGAAACGTCGATTCTCCTGTTCCCTAGATGCTGCCTGTTCTATTACTTAGCCAGTTTCTGATCCATCTCACCAAATTTCCCTCAATTCCATGTGCTTTAACCTTCCCAATCAGTCTCTAGTGTGGGACCTTGTCAAAAGCTTTACTAAAATCCATATAAACTACATCAATTGAACTTCCCTCATCCCCATACTTGATCACAATTTCAATAAATTTTAACAAATTTGTTAGGCCTGACCTCCCTCTGACAAAGCCATGTGTTTGTAGAGGAATAAGACAGTGCTATTTTCTGGGCCTGTAGATTGTGAAGGAGCAAAAATGGCCTTTGCAGTGATATGTACTTCTTGTCAGATGTGGGAGTTTAAAGAGAGTTTAAAGAGGGTTACTGCGGATTATATCTGCCATAAATGCTGTTGGATGTGAATCTTATCAGATCGAGTGGATCGGTTGGAGAGACAGATAGAAATGATGAGGAATTTGCAGCAGCAACAGTATGTGATGGATGGCAGTTATAGAAAGGGGGGAAAGTCTCAGATACAGTCACATCGATGGGTTAACTCCAGGAAGGGTAAGAGAGGGAGGCAGCTAGTGCAGGAGTCTTTTGTGGATATACTCATT
>NC_057743.1:10667087-10744312 GCF_004010195.1 Chiloscyllium plagiosum | reverse complement strand
GTGGAGTCGCAGGTAGATAGGATAGCGAAGAAGGCGTTTGGTATGCTTTCCTTTATTGGTCAGAGTATTGAGTACAGGAGCTGGGTGGTCATGTTGTGGCTGTACAGGACATTGCTAAGGCCGCTGGTCATGTTGTGGCTGTACAGGACATTGCTAAGGCCGCTGTTGCTATTGCGTGGAATTCTGGTCTCCCTCCTATTAGAAAGATGTTGTGAAACTTGAAAGGGTTCAGAAAAGATTTACAAGGATGTTGCCAGGGTTGGAGGATCTGAGCTACATGGATAAGATAAATAGACAAAGTCTTTTCCCTGGGGTGGGGCAGTCTAGAACTAGAGGGCATAGGTTTTGGGTGAGAGGAGAAAGATATAAAAGAGACCAAAGGGGCAACTTTTTCACACAGAGGGTGGTGCGTGTATGGAATGAGCTGCCAGAGGAAGTGGTGGAGGCTGGTACGATTGCAACATTTAAGAGGCAATTGGGTGGGTGTATGAATAGGAAGGGTTTGGAGGGAAACGGGCCGGGTGCTGGCAGGTGGGACTAAATTGGGTTGGGATATGTGGTCGGCATGAATGGGTTGGACCGAAGAGTCTGTTTCCATGCTATACATCTCTATGACTCTATGACTCTATAACTAACCCATGCCTTTCCATATGGGTATTAATTTGTTTCTTTAGAATTTTCTCCAATAGTTTCCCACCCACTAACATGAGATTCACTCGGTCTGTAATTTCCTGGTTTATTTTTGCCATCCCTCTTAAAAAAGTGGAACTACATCAGCTGTCCGCCAGTCCTCTGGCACTTCCCCTGTGGCCAGAGAGAAATTAAACATTTGCGTCAGAGCCCCTGCAAATTCCTACCTCACCTCCCACAGCAGCCTGGGATGCAATTCATCTGGGCCAGGGGATTTGTCTGACAGAGTGTTCAATACCTCCTCTGTTCCTGTGTCAAACTATGCAGGTTCCTCACAGTCCCTTTTCTTAAATTCTGTACCTATTTTCTCCTTTTCCATTCAACACCCTTCCAATATCCTGCAGCTTCACACATAGGATGCCCCCTTGGTCCCTAATGGGCCCTAGTCTTTCCCTGGTTCACCTCATTTCTTTAATGTATTTATATGTTATTTTAGGATTTTCCCTAATACTGTTCGCAGGTCCTTTTTTCACACCCCTTTTTTGCTTTTCTAATTGCTTTCTTAAGTTCCCTCCTGTACTTCCTATATTTGTCTAGGCCCAGAGCTGAATTGCTCCCTTTGGACCTGCTAAAAATCCTACTCTTCTTTCTTACCCAGTCTTATCTCTTCATCGGGAATGATGAAGGGCTCTTGCCTGAAACATCGACTCTACTGCTCCTCGAATGCTGCCTGACCTGCTGTGCTTTTCCAGCACCACACTCTCTTTCACCTCGTTGGTAAAAAGCTGGCAAGAGCAGTAAGCGGTCACTATAAGACCATAAGAAATAAGAGCAGATGTAGGCCATTCAGCCCATTGAGTCCAGTCTGCTATTCAAAGAAATCATGACTGATCTTATCATCCTCATTTGCTCTTCCCTGTCTTTCCCCTTTAACCCTCAATTCCCTCACTGATTAAAAATCTGTCTATCTCAGCCTTGGACGCACTTAATCACTCAGCTTTGATGGCCATCTGCGGTAAAGAATTCCATTGATTCACCGGCCTTTTGAGAGAATAAATTCCCAATCATTTTCATCGTAAATGCGTAACCCCTTAATCTGACACGATGTCCACTGGTCTGATACTTTCCACAAGGGGAAATGAGCTTTCCACATAGACCTTATAAAGTTTCCAAAGAACCTATGCTCCCTCTCATTCTTCAATATTCCAATCAGTGCAGGCCCAAACTACTCTATGTCCCCTTATGACAGTCCTGTATCATCCTAGTTCACCTTCTCTAGGTTGCCTCCAATACCCAATAAGGGGTCCAAAAATGTTCAGTATTCCAGGTGTGGTCTGACTAGTACCTTGTATCATTTCAGCAAAGCCTCCTGACTATTATACTCCATTCTCTTTGCAATAAAAACCAGGGCTCCATTTGCCTTCCTATTATCCACTGAACCTGGATACCAGAGTTTTGAGATTCATTGACATGGGCTCCAAAATCCATCTGTCCAATAATTTTCTGCAGTCTTTCTCAATTTAAATAATTAGCTCCTCTATTCTTTCAGTCAAAGTGCATAATCTCACATTTCCCCACATTACATTTGATTTTCCAAGCTATTCTTCATCCATTTGACCTCTTGATGTCCCATTGCAGACTTGATGTCATCCCTTCCACTTACGTTCTTACCTATTTTTGTGTCATCCACAAACTTGGCTATTGTACGTTAATCTTCCTCATTAATGTATGCAACAAAAACTGACATTGCTGGAGAAATACAGCAGGTCTGTCAGCAAATGTGGAGAGAAAGCAGAATTAATGCTCTGGATGCAGAGACTTTTCTTCAGCATTTCCTGCTTTTGTTTCAGATTTCCAGAATCGGTTCTTCGGTGATTTTCACTGATATGTATTGTGGCCACAGCACTGATCTCTATGCCACTCCAGTTAGTTACAGCTTGCCATTCCTGAAAATACCCCTTTTATCCCAAATCTGTCTTCTGTGAGTTAGCCGAGTCTTTATCCATGGTAATAAATTGAATTAAATGGCTGCTGTCTCCAGTCAATAGGTGGGAAGAGGCTGTCATGGTAGAAAGATATTGGACATCCCTCCCAATTCCTTCCAGCACCATTTTCCTATCCCTTCCGACTTCCTGCTGTGTCAATGTTGTGGCTTTAAGTGGTTATTTTGTCCTGCTTTTTCTCTAAGAGAGATTTTAAGGCAGAGGTGATGAGAAGATAAATTACTTGTTAAGACTTTTTTTTTATTTACAAGTTGGAACAACGGAAGCAACCTGAATGTCAACCAAAGGCTTTAGGCTTAGATTTCAGCAGTTGCTGTTGGGCTCCTGAAGAGGTGAAAGCTATTTCTTTTCCTTCTCTTGGTTACAGCCAAAAGCTGGGGGTTCTCTGCCTTCAATGGGAGTCACACGTGAGACAATCTTTTTATTTGAATCTTTTGTGAAGGGTATGTTTATGGAATATTACTACAGTGGAACAGATAGATTCATAGAGTTCTTTTTTAGATTAGATTACTTACAGTGTGGAAACAGGCCCTTCGGCCCAACAAGTCCACACCGACCCGCCGAAGCGCAACCCACCCATACCCCTACCCCTACATTTACCCCATTAACCTAACACTATGGGCAATTTAGCATGGCCAATTCACCTGACCCGCACATCTTTGTGACTGTGGGAGGAAACCGGAGCACCCGGAGGAAACCCACGCAGACACGGGGAGAATGTGCAAACTCCACACAGTCAGTCGCCTGAGGCGGGAATTGAACCCGGGTCTCTGGCGCTGTGAGGCAGCAGTGCTAACCACTGTGCCACCGTACCGCCCACTACAGCACAGAGACAGACCTTTTGGCCCAAATTGGCCCATATCCTTCTAATCTTTTCGTATCCATGTATTTGCCCAAATGCCTTTTAAATCGTGTTAATGTACCCACCTCAACCACTCCCACGGCAGCCCATTCCATATGCATACCACCCTCTGTATAAAAAACGTTGCCCATCAGGTTTCCATTTATTCTTTGCCCCTAGCCTTAAACTGATGCCCTCTTGTCCTCAGTTCCGTAACCTTGGGAAAGAGACTGATCTTATATAGCTCTATAAGGACCCCCTCAGTCTCCTACGCTTTAAAGAAAAAAGTCCTAGCTAACCTGAATGTCAACCAAAGGCTTTAGGCTTAGATTTCAGCAGTTGCTGTTGGGCTCCTGAAGAGGTGAAAGCTATTTCTTTTCCTTCTGTTGGTTACAGCCAAAAGCTGGGAGTTCTCTGCCTTCAATGGGAGTCACACGTGAGACAATCTGTTTATTTGAATCTTTTGTGAAGGGAATGTTTATGAAATATTACTACAGTGGAACAGATAGTTTCATAGAGTTCTACAGCACAGAGACAGACCTTTTAGCCCAAATTGGCCCATGTCCTTCTAATCTTTTCGTATCCATGTATTTGCCCAAAAGCCTTTTAAATGGTGTTAATGTACCCACCTCAACTACTCCCACGGCAGCCCATTCCATATGCATACCACCCTCTGTATAAAAAACGTTGCCCATCAGATTTCCATTTATTCTTTGCCCCTAGCCTTAAACTGATGCCCTCTTGTCCTCGGTTCCGTTACCCTGGGAAAGAGACTGATCTTATATAGCTCTATAAGGACCCCCTCAGTCTGCACTCTTTCCAGTTTAATAACATCTTTCCTATAGCAAAGCTAAACACAATAGTCCAAGTGTGGCCTCACCAAAGTCCTGTACAACTGCAACATAACTTCCCAACTTCTATACTCAGTGCCCTGACTGATGAAGGCTGGTGTGCCAAAAGACTTCTTCTCTGCCCTGTCTACCTGTGACTCCACTTTCAAAGAACCATGCACCTGAACTCCAAGGTTCGTCTGTTCCACTACACTCCTTCAGGCCCTACCATTCACCATGAAACTTCTACCTTGATTTGACTTTCCAAAATGCAAGGCCTCACATATATCTATATTAAACTCCATTTGCCATTTCTTAGCCCACCTCCCAGCTGATCAAGGTCCTGCTGCAATTTCTGATAAACTTCCTTACTGTCTGCTATACCTCTTATTTTTGTGTCATCAGCAAACCTACTAATCATGCCTTGTACATTCTCATCCAAATCATTGATAAAGATAACAAATAGCAATGGCCCAGCACTAATTCCTGAGGCACTCCACTAATCACAGGCCTTCAGTCCAACAAGCATCCTTTCACCATTTCCCACTGTCAATTAACAATAGTTACCATATCTGTTATTCTGTTAAATTTTCCAATAAAGTCAAGTTATTCCAATTTCTTCATTCCTTTGTTGTATTTTAACTACAAGGGATAAATTAAGTGCATTTTGCTTTCAATCCGGTAGTTTGACCAATTAACTTGCATCTGGAACGCAACATCTTACGTATACCTTTAAAAATAAGAAAAAAATTACGGTCTGAATGATCTTCTGACTATTTTGAGGGGATTTAGTCTGGTCCATAACACTGTCCAGAGGGCTGGTAAAATCTAGCCTGAGGTCACAACATTCCCAGAAAATAGTTACCCCCTGAATTTTCACATGTTTACCATTTACACATTTCCTATATGGAATCTGATGACCAAGCCTGCCCTACATAAAATTTATAAACCAAAACTAATTAATCGGATGTGAAGGATTTCAGAGCATCCTATCAAGTTGCTAAGGTGCTGAAGAAAGATAAGTTTGTTATTTATTTGCACAGCTGCTTTTCTGAGGTCAGAACTGATGCTGAGGGAACATCGATGCAACAGACTATGTCATATATAAGCTAGGAATGTTGCTGCTGAATCTCCAACAAAACTATATTTCTCAGTGCTGACATCTCTCACCTTGATGTGTAGAAAATGTGACAAAAGAAAAGATGACAGAAAATTAGCTCCGATGTCAACATCACTGAATAATGAGGAACTCAATATTGACTGTGATTCCTGTTTGTACAACTGCAGGCTTTGAAAGAATAAATGTTGCATATTTTATATGACAATTCATGATTTATTACTGGGGAAAACAACTGGTTTCAGATTCTTTCATGGTTTTGCAAAAATGCAATTAATTTTTTACCCACCTTGTGAAGGAGAAGGGAACACTAGTGCTTTGGAATGTGATTCAAATGAAGCTCTTTACCCCTGTCAGAGTTGTGCTGGCCTCCATTTCACCTGCTGGGTGTGGTTAGGTCCCGAACTGTTTGCTGGTAAAATTCAGGAGTCTCATGAAACCTAGCAATGGAGACCCTCCTACATCAGTGGTGCCGATATTTTAACCAAGAGCAAGGAAGCAGGCATTCCGTGGGAAAGGTTTCAAACTTACAGGTGAAGGAGATTTAAGTACAAAGGTTGGGTGGTCATGCTTCCCATTTAAGGTAGGGATGAGGAGAAATATTTTCTCACAGAGAGTCCTGAGTCTTTGGAACTCTCTTCATCGTAAGGCAGTGGAAGCTGGATTTTTCAATATTTGTAAGACAATGGTAGAAAGTTTCTTGATGAGCAAAGAGATAGGCAGGAATATGGTGTAATTAGATCACGTGATCATCAGAACAGACGTAAGGGCCCCAATGGCCTGATCTCCTGCCAATTTGTAAGTTTGTTTGCTCATTTGCTGTATTCCTCCACTTCCTTCCTGTGAGAAACTCCATAGCTCTTTCTTCACCACGTGGCATTTGAAATAAGAGACATCTTTGGTCGAAGTTCTGCATTTCTGAAAATCCTTTTCTAAACTTTGGTGCGATGTTGCTAAACTGTCAATTTGAATAGGTCGGGGCACAGACGAGTCTCAGGAGCTCTTCAATCACAGCAGCTTGAAATTGGTTTGGGTTAACGTGGCCGCGCACATACACTTCATATCAATAGCAGTTTTAAATGCTAAAATAAATGGATAATCAACAGGGCTTCTGGCTGATTGGCAATTCAGTTATATTCTGGTCATCTTCGATTAAGTTCTTTCTGTGTTTCATCTTGTTCATTGAGTCTTGTGTTAAAGATGTCACTCAGACACTGACTTGAACTTTCCTCTCTCCTTACACCAGATGGGCAAGTAATCACTTGCATCCAAGAAAAGCTTTTTCCGGCTGTTTGCTTCAGCAGCATTTATCATTGAGCTACTCAATTGCAAGCACCACCATTGGGTTCTGTCAATTCTTGAGAGGCATCCAGACTCACATTTTCTCACAGAGGGATCACAATAGAGCCATCAGGAGCTGCAACTGAAATTCCCCTTCCCCAATCCTCAGGTACCATGGCACATCATAACATGTTGCTGCTGTTGTTGAGCTAATCTAACCCATACACAGGCCCCTGTGGACCACATCTATGATCTCCTGAGATCCAGATCAGACATTGCATGATGAACGTATCATTGGAGCAGTTATAATTGAGAAGGTTAACTGCAGAGTGGCCCAATATATGAGCAACACAATCCGTGAAAGAACCTTATCTTTTTTGGAATGTTGCCTTTATTACTGCTGCAATAGATTTTGCTGTTGGTCCAACAAAGTTTTGATTATGAACAAACAGGAATGTCCTTCTGCATGGTGTACTATTGATTCGCACCTCTTGTTAGAGAAAGGAATTGGCAGGCTGACAGAAGATAAATGTTATTTTGTGATGCTTCACTTCCTACTAATGACAGACTCATTGCTGGGAGAGAACCAACAATAGACAGACAAACAAAGTGATTAAATGAGAAGAAAGTGGAAAAGTGCCTTTTATTGCTTTAACAGAATTGAATCAAGGCCAATTCAAATGTAAAGTGAGTCTTGAACTTTCAATTTTAAATTGCCTGTAGTACAAACATCTAATTATGCCATATAGAGAGATCTATTGTAAATTCTTATTTGTATCATGCAGTTCACTCTGGACTCTCAAGGCCAATTGCCATTCATTTTTGATTTTGGTTCTGTCAAAACTTACTTCTTGTTCACAATTTTGAGAAGTGGCATGATGGCTCAGTGGTTAGCACTGCTGCCTCACAGCCAGGGTCCCAGGTTTAGTTCCAGCCTCAGGCGACTGTCTGTGTGGAGTTTATACATTCTCCCCGTGTCTGCGTGGGTTTCTTCTGGGTGCTCCGGTTTCCTCCCACAGTCCAAAAATGTGCAGGTCAGGTGAATTGGCCATGCTAAATTGCCCATTGTGTTAGGTGCATTAGTCAGAGAGAAAAGGGAGGGGGCAGGTTACGTTTTAGAGGGTCGGTGTGGACTTGTTGGGCCAAAGGGCCTGTTTCTACACTGTAGGGAATCTAAGCATTGCCAGATTTGTTGTCAAGACCAGGATTTTTCAGTAAATGATAATCTCACGAAATTGCTACCTCACTCCTCTTTAGCAGCAAGGTTAAAACTTGTACAACTCCAGGGTATAATCCATTTTAAAATACAAACTTTTGGACCACTGCTCCTTCATCAGATAGCTAGTGTGGCACAATCATATGACACGCAATTTATAGTAAAAGATCGAAGTGTCATACAACTGATGCGATGTATTGAACAAATCTAGATTGCTATTAAGTCTTTAATCACTTAGAATGGAGATGCAGGCTTCAATTGATTAATAGGTAAATCCCAGAATTTCTTTCAAATCACAGCTCTGAGATAACAAGCTTTTATCAGTGTATAAAAACACGGTGACATCTCAGCTCAGAAAATGTATTCAAGGTGTGAAGTTACGAGTCTGACTGTATTTTAACCTTGAGTCAGACTGGTTCTATTTCCAAAGTAGGAATTTATAAAATGTGACATGGACTGACTGCCTACATACTATGCACTTTTTGAACAGAGTGGAATATATCTGCAAATGCAAATTCATTCCAATGACATATATGTGTGTGTGCATGTGAGGGGGAGAGAGAGAGAGAGATAAAAGAGAGAAAGAGAGAGAGAGAGAGAGAGAGGAAAAAAGAGTGTGTGCGTAAGAGTGTGTGCATGCGCTTGATAGACTGTGTGCGTGAGTGTGATGGAATGCGAGTGTGAGTGCATGGGATATGTGGGTGTGTCTGAGAGACAGTGTGTGTGTCTGTATCTGTATGTGTGTGTGCGTATGTCTGCGCATAGGGGCGTGCGCGCGCATGATCATGTGTAAGAGTGTGCGTGAATGTGCTTGTGTGAGTGTGTGTGAGAGAGTATATAGTGTACTGGGGTCACCTGTAGTATGACATGAACTCAAGATCCTGGTTGAGGCCATCTTCATGGGTACTGAACTTGGCTATCAGTCTCTGCTTGGTGTCTCTGCGCTGTTGCTTATCCCAAAGACCGCCCTGGAGGATGGTCACCCAATGATGTGAGGCCAAATGTTCCTGACTGTTGAAGTGTTCCCCGTCTGGGAGGAAACATTCCTGTCTGACAATTGTTGCACGGTGTTCATTCATCCATTGCCATAGTACCTGATTGGTCTCGCCATTGTACCATGTCTCGAGACATCCTTGCTTGCAATGTATGTGCTGGGTGGTGTCCCCACGTGTAATGGTGGTATCCATGTTGACACTCTGATACGTCTAGCAGTGATTGCCATGACAGAGTTGTATAGTGTTATGGTCGATGGCCTGGAGGCTGGGCAGTTTGCTGTGAATAATCATCTGCCTAAGGTTTGGTGGTTGTTTAAAGGTGAGAAGTGGAGGTGTAGGGAAGATCTTGGTGAGGTGCTCAACCACATCGATAATGTGTTGCAGGCTGAAAATAACATGGCATCATCTCTCCACTCCCAGGAAGTACTGGAAGACAAAGTGTACCCTATTGGTTGTATCTCATGTCTGTCTCCTGAGGAGGTCACTACAGTTCCTCGCTATGGCACATTGGAACTGGTGATCGATGAGTTGAGCATCGTATCCTGTTCTTATGAGGGCGTCCTTCAGCACCTTCAAGTGCCTGTTGCGTTTCTCCTCATCTGGACAAATCCCATATATACGTACACCATATCTGTAAAGAATGGCTGTCTTAATATGTGCAGCAAGAAAGTGAGCAGAGATACGCTTGCTAGTCGAACCAGCTCTCAAGAATACAAACTCTGGTTGTTCTTTTCCTCTTTAACCAAATCTAGTTTATCACTGCAACTCTGCCATTACTCTGACTGAACCTAGATTAACCTAGGTAATGGAAAGATTAGAGAATGCCTCTCATCTGTATCAATCAATAATGTATGAGGTAGTGCACACATTCAACAAGTCATGAGTTGAGCAATCTCTTCGCTTGACTGTATTACTGACCAATTTATATGCACTTGGAAAGGCAAGGAACAATAGGGATAGTCAGCATGGCTTTGTGTGAGGGAAATCATGTCTCACATAATTGATTGAGTTTTTTGAGAAGTTACCAGAAAAACTGATGAGGGCAGAGTAATAGACATTGTTTACTTGGACTTTCGTAAAGCCTTTGACAAGGTTCTGCATGGTAGACTAATTAATAAAGTTAGATCACATAGGATTCAGGGTGAGCTTGCCAATTGGATACAAAACTGGCTTTATGATGGGAGACAGGGAGAGATGGTGGAGGGTTGGGACATTATGTTGAGTATATATAGGATATTGGTGAAGCTTCTTCTAAAGTTCTGTGTCCAGTTCTAGTCTCCATGTAATTGGAAGGATATTATTAAGTTAGAGAGGGTTCAGAAGAGATTTACCAGCTTGTTGCAATGAATGGAGGGTTTGATTCAGATGGAGAGGCTGCATAGGCATTTTTCAGTGGAGCGTAGGAGCTTAAGAGGTGACCTTACAGAGAATTAAAACATAGTGAGAGTTTGGAGAAGGTGTCTTTTCCCTAGGGTGGTGGATTTCAAATCTAGGCGGCGTATTTTTAAGGTGAGAGAACAACGATTTGAAGAAACCATGAAGGGCAATTTTTTTTTTTACAGAGAATGGTTTGTGTGTGGAATGAAAGAGGAAGTGGTGGATGTGGGTACAGTTACAACATTTAATAGACAGTTGGTTAAGTACATAAATAAGAAATGTTTGGAGGGATATGAGCCAAACGCAGGCAGATGGGACTAGTTTAGCTTGAGATTATGGTTGGCATGGACTGGTTGGACCAAAGGGTCAGTTTCTGTGCTATTTGATTCTGACTTAATTCTCCATTCATAGAAATATAGAAATATAGAAACTCCTGACATAAACCATGAACATAATTATGGCAATAGGTTTCCTGCTCTCCTTGCAGCAAACTTTACTTCTTGCACTGTGGGATAAACTTACAATGCAAGGCAACTGGTTAATGAAAATTGGCTACTAAATATTTATTGCTCATTTAATTATACACCTAGAACTTCCCTCCGAAACGTCGATTTACTGCTCCTCGGTTGCTGCCTGAACTGCTGTGCTCTTCCAGCACCACTAATCCAGAATCTGGTTTCCAGCATCTGCTGTCATTGTTTTTACATAGCTCAAATCGTCACCAGTGGAATGCATTGAATTATGATGGTTTCAGTGACCCTTTTCCATTTCCTGGTGCACAATCACTTGGGTGCTCGGTTGGTGGTAATCATTGAGAGAACTAATGGCTGAGCCCTTCCAATCTTCACAGTTTTGATGATAAGATGCTGATAAGTTTATTGCTATTTTTTTTTTGTTTTTCATTTGGCAACTGGTCCATGGGCTGCATCAGTACAAAACATGGAAGCATTTCCAACCTCAAGAAACTTTGTTCTAGTAAACTTCCTGCATGAAACAGTATTCAGTTCCTTCATTTAGTGAACCAACTCTGTGTCTCAGTGACAGCTCAAGCACTAGGGGCCTAGCTCAGTGAGCAATTCAATCCAACCAAGAATATTTGGACTCCCCCGTCTGCATTTAGTTAGCTGCTCACATCCATCATGTCATTAATCATAGTACCTGAGATTAGTAGAGAGATAACAAAAGCTGATTTGGGTTAGGAAGAAGTCATATAACATAATAGTGGGATCATTAACAGTTACTTGGACTCAATGGCAAGATCTTAGCCTTCCAATGCATTGAAGAGCATACATATAGATTTGGAGCAGATGTAGATCATTTGGCCCCTCAAGCCTACTCTACTGTTCGTTAAGTTCTTATTTGATCTCTACTTTCTTGGGCTCTACATTCCTGTCTATCTCTGTATCCTTTATCTACCTCTACCTTAAAAATATTTAATGACCCTGCCTCTACTGCTCTCTGAGTAAGAGAATTACCCAGGCTCATTACCCTCTGACAAATAAAATTTCTTCTAATCTCAAACTTAAATGGAGACTATGATTTTTAAATGGTGTCTGCATTACTAGTCTCTCTCTCATTTGGGTGAAACATCCTTTCCTCTGCACCCTTCAGGATTCTGTATCTTTCATTAAGATCATCTATTGTTCTTCTGAATTCCAATGGAAATATACCCAACCTGTCCATCTTTTCTTCATTAAAATAGCCCTTTCAGATGAGCATTCAACTAACAGAACTTTCTTATTCGGCCATGTCCATTCTTTAAAAAGGAGATCAAAATGGTACACAGTCAACCAGATTGTAGTCACATCAACGTCATGTGCAAATGTAGCATACCCTCCCTACTTTTACATTGCATTCCCTTTGCATTAAGTTTTAACACTTCCTTTGCCTCTGAATTACTTGCTTCATATTTAATATTTCTTGGATAACTTAAATTTTGAAGGATTGTGGAAAAATGAGTTTATTTCAAATTTTGAGGAAATGATTTATTTTAGAAAAATGTCATTGAACGGTTATTGTAGCCATAGAAAGTATTCTAAAAAAGGCTTCCGAGAAATCACATAGTCCACTGTAGAGCTTGGCTGGAGCTGTTTAGACAGTGCCTGGATGAACAATGCTTTATTTTCTGGAATTAGTTGGGGAAGAAGATGACTGTGAGAAGGTCTGTCCAGCCAATTTATCCTACTTCAGAAAGAACCCTCCTATTGAGCTCAAAGTGCAAATCATTTGTTCTTCTGAGAGACTGATTGAAGGAACTTCTCAACATTGTATTTCCTGAGCAAGCTTTGTCTGTGAAGACTCCAGAGACACCCATGTATGATTATAAACTGACCACACATGCTGTAACATCAGAGCAATAGCCTTTGACATATGCTCTACTTTATCATTTTATCCCTCAAGATTATCTTTAATAGCCAGGAAATGATTTTGTTTTCAAAAGGTGAACATCTGCAGAAAGAGCTAACTTCTGTTTCTCTTCACCTGAAGTATTTGTGTATTTTCTTTTAATTATTTAGAGATATAAACATTTAAACATCCAAGTAATCAACCTATCTATGATAACTAGTTATTTAAGCTTCATCAAATTAGTTTTGTTTTAATAAACCTGGTTTGTAGATCATTTTACTTAACACCAGATAAAGTATTTAAGTAGCCAACTCAGTAACTATGAAAATGACCTTCATTTTATGTTGTGACCCATGGAGTAGTAGGACTAGATAAGAGTACCTGTTGTCGTAACCCACATATTAAGTCCGTACGGTTTGTGTACCAGGTCACCCAAGTCCCTATGTCCCTCAGAGTTCTGCAATCTCTCACCATTTAAATATAATACTGTTTTTCTATTCTTCCCACCAAAGTGGACATGTTCACATGTTCTCCTGTTGCATTCTACATTTCCCTTTTCCTCATACACTTAATCTATTAATATCCCTTTACATAGTCCATGCATCTTCCTCGTAACTTATTCCGCTTCGTGAAATCATTATTTTGGCAGCAAATTTAGCAATCAGCCACTCACAACATTGTATTTCCTGAGCAAGCTTTGTCTGTGAAGGCTCCAGAGACACCCATGTATGATTATAAACTGACCACACATGCTGTAACATCAGAGCAACAGCCTTTGACATATGCTCTACTTTATCATTTTATCCCTCAAGATTATCTTTAATAGCCAGGAAATGATTTTGTTTTCAAAAGGTGAACATCTGCAGAAAGAGCTAACTTCTGTTTCTCTTCACCTGAAGTATTTGTGTATTTTCTTTTAATTATTTAGAGATATAAACATTTAAACATCCAAGTAATCAACCTATCTATGATAACTAGTTATTTAAGCTTCATCAAATTAGTTTTGTTTTAATAAACCTGGTTTGTAGATCATTTTACTTAACACCAGATAAAGTATTTAAGTAGCCAACTCAGTAACTATGAAAATGAATTTCATTTTATGTTGTGACCCATGGAGTAGTGGGACTAGATAAGAGTACCTGTTGTCGTAACCCACATATTAAGTCCGTACGGTTTGTGTACTAGGTCACCCAAGTCCCTATGTCCCTCAGAGTTCTGCAATCTCTCACCATTTAAATATAATACTGTTTTTCTATTCTTCCTACCAAAGTGGACATGTTCACATGTTCTCCTGTTGCATTCTACATTTCCCTTTTCCTTATACACTTAATCTATTAATATCCCTTTACATAGTCCATACATCTTCCTCGTAACTTATTCCGCTTCGTGAAATCATTGTTTTGGCAGCAAATTTAGCAATCAGCCACTCAGTCTCCTCATTTGAATTGAATTAAGATCAATTGCAGCTAGTTCCTGGTGATAGGAGAACTGACACACATGATGACCCAATACACCCTGACTCCTGCTCTGATGCAGCAGCCTAGGTTATGCATGGCACACCAGGAGCTGTAGGGAAACCAATAAACTGCAGGGGGCAACTATGTTGAGAAGACTTTCCTGACCCAGACCAGCCAGTACAATCAATTGAACCAGGTTATCATTTGATTTTAGCCAGATGATTTTTCTCTTTATTTGAATAAATTGCTGTACTTATTTTGCTCCAATTTGATTACTTTGTTCAGTATCATGAACGGTGTTAGCTGTTTGGATACACATCTCCTTCCCAGATCTATTTGGGAGGGAATCATTCTCACGTTAACTGTGGAGTAAGAGATTAACATTGTAATTAACACTGGCTCCTCCAAATTCAATCTTACTTTTGACTTTCCATTTTACCTCATAACCTATCAAGGATATATCTTTGATACTCTGCACTTTTGAATCCAAAATATGGAAGCCCTGCATTCTGGGATCTGTGCTGAAACTCTGAAAACCTCAGCAGCTGGGAGATTCACTTGCATTCGTACATAGTGCAACATGTAATTAGGTCACTAGAGAGTCTAAGTTGATCTCCTCATAAGAAAGATATTATTTTCTGTCTTTTCATTGACAAAGTTTCCCTTACCTACTACCCTCTCTCTCTTTCTTTCTCCCTCTTGGCAAAAAAGGGATCATATTCTGTTTTCTTAATTATATAACCCCATACAAATTAGTTCCTTATTTTATCCCCTATTTCCAGACTGGGTCTTCTTTCTTTTAAGAACCTTTTTCGTCCTCCAGTGCCTTGCCTTATTTTGTCCTTGTTTGACATAGGCTGCCGATTTCTGAGCCTGTGGATATCTTTTAGTATTCACTCTCCACTCCTCTTTTTCCTTTTTCTGCACTTTGATGGTTCTACTTTCTCTTATTTATTTTCAAATATCCCTTTTTTCCCACTCTTCCAGGGACTTTTACCTTGTTTGGTTTTATCAGTGTTCCTCATCAATTCTTTCCCACCCCTGTTTCCAAGTCCAATTTGTCTTTGTTAATGTCATAAAGTTTACTGTTAAGCAATAAATGTTTTGAAAGCCAAAAGAAAAATAGTGACTTTCCAAATAAATTTTGGAAAGGTGTTATAATTAACAATTTAGTAAATGTTCCTTCCATTACAGCAACAGTGCTATATTATCGTTTAGTTTATTGCTCTCTCAAATTAAATATAATTATCCTTGACTCTTCATTACCTTCAGTCTGTTTTCACAATGGAGACAACTGTGGGTAGTTACTGATTCCAAATTTTTACTCTTGTATCAGTGTCACAATATCCAGCATAACCCTACACCTGAACATCAGAGGTGGATCAATAGATCAAGTTGCAAGCCTATTTGTCCCACTGAAATTTCAGTACAATTGCTTGCTTTTTCATGGGTTGGTTTTAGGTTGGTAGCTTTACCAGGAGGTGTCAGCTTGCCTGAATCTGTTGGTTGTTTTATTTTTTATTTTTTGTGTCTCTGGGCTGGCATTCATATTGAAATACTGAGCTACCATTTTCCACCACCTGCAGTTTTATATGCTGCTTCCCACAATTTCAATTAGTCATTTTACCTCTTGAATCCAAATATATCACATACCACATGAACAACTGTTTCAAATAACAGTTTCATAAATATTTCAATGCATTTGTTGAACTGTTGCGATTCTATCCAATAATACATAGTTTCTATATTTTTTGTATCATGCCTCAGTTTGGCTCCTTTATTTGCACTCAGGATGTGAAGATTAGGTGTATTAGTCAGGGGTAAATGTACAGTAATAGGGTAGGGGAATGAGTCTGGGTTGGTTACCCGTCAGAGGGTTGGTGTGGACTTTTTAGGCTTAATGGCCTGTCACTACGCTGCAGGGATTCTGTGAAAAGGTGGTGGGTTGAGGTCTGTAACCTGGTCCAAACTAGGGCTTGAGACCTGTAACGGGGCCCAAGCCAGGAGGCTAGTTTCATGTCCCACCTGCTCCAGAAGTGTTTAACATCATCGCTGAGCAGGTTGTTTAGAAAATATCTGTAAAGGGAAGCTGACTGAGAGAATACTATGTTGCCAAGGTTCCTGTCCTTTGAAATTTAAAATAAAGGTTTTGCCTGATGTGTCTTGGTAATTTAGGTAGATATTAATCATGGGTGGCACCGCATCTCAGTAGTTAGCACTGCTGCCACACAACACCAGGGACTCAAGTTCAATTCCAGGTGACTGCATGGAATTTGCACATTCTCCCTATGTCTATATGGGTTTCCTCCAGGTGCTCCAGTTTCCTCTCAGTCCAAAGATATGCTGGTTAGGTGGATTGGCAGTGCTAAATTGCCTATAGTGTCCAGGGATTTGCAAGTTAGGTGGGTTAGCAATGGGTAACGGGGATTTATAAGGGTGGGTGGGAAAGGTGGGATTGATTGAGGTGCTCTTCAGAAAGTCAGTGCACTTTCGAAAGGCTGAATGGCCTCGATCTGCACTTTAGGGATTCTATGTACCAACATGATTTAAACAGTCTGTATCATTATAGCCTTCAGGAACAGTAGACAGTTATTCAGCCCTTGATTGTCTCTGCCATTCAATTTAGCCATGTCTTTGTGTTAACTTTATCAACCTACTTTGGCACTGTAACACTTGGTATTGTTTCCTAAAAGAAATCACTCAATCAAACTTTACAAGCAGAAACAGATTAGCTGATCACTCTTGAAACTATGCAGGGATAGAATAGCTGCTGTATTTAACTACATTAGCAATAATCATGGGATTTCTACAGTAACTGAAAAATAAGGTATTTTGAGATGTTTTGACATGATTGAACAGTGAACAAATGTTAATTGACAAATCATTGATGTGAAATGTTTGATAGAAACATTAATTATGGACTGAAAAGAACCTCATTGTAACTTCTAAATAAAAGCAGAATAATTGTCTGACTATCATGTGTTGTTTGGACATTGATGAAATTACAATCCATTATTACAGTGCAGTTTTATTGGATGTTGGGAAAGCTTTCAACAAAGAGCAGCATTAATAGCTGCTCCATTTAGTTTTGCTTTTGAAACCTGTCCTTACATTTAACAATGTCTGAACTGGTACTATAATTTATTCTTATGATTGCCTCCGTCCTGAACCTTGCGCTGTAGAAATCACAATTAATTACGATGTCTCCACTCCCTTGCCAAGAACTCAAAATTATTGTTTTCGTTATCATCCCTTCTTCCTACAACTATCCATAGAATTGTAGAAACGGCCCATCAAGTCCACACCGACCCTCTGAAGAGCATCCCATCTAGACCACTCCCCTACCCTATCCCTGCGTTTCCCATGGCTAACCCACCTAGCCTGCACATCCCTGGACACTGTGGACAACTTACCATGGCCAATCCACCCAACCTTCACATTTTTAAACCGTGGAAGGAAACCGGAGCACCCGGAGGAAACCCATGTAGGAAGCTTAAGCTTAAATTCATCTGACCATGACTTCGCAAAAGAGTTTGCCTTGTGCAAAGTATTGCATTTTGGTACAACAAACAAGGGTACGATTTATACAATTAATGGTAGGGCATTGGGTAGCATTGTAGAACAGAGGAACCTAGCAGTTCAGGTACATAATTCTTTGAAGTTTGCATCACATATAGATGGGTTGGTTAAAACAGCATTTAGCATGCTTGCCTTCATTGCTCAGTTATTTGAGTATAGGAATTGGAAAGTGATTCTAAGGTTGTACAGGACATTGGTGAGATCTCTTCTAGAATACTGTGTCCAGCTCTGGTTGCCCTGTTATAGAAAGGATATTAGTAAATTGAAGCGGGTTCAGAAGCGATTTACCAAAATGTTGCTAAACTTTTTCACTGGAGCGTAAGAGGTTGAGAGGTGACCTTCAAGAAGTTTATAAAATTGTGAGAGGTATAGATAAGTTAATGGTAGTTGTCTTTACCCTGGGATGGGGGATTTCAAAACTAGAGGGCACAGTGTTAAGGGGAGAGAGATTTTGAAAAAGACATGAGGGGCAAATGTTTTACACAGAGGGTGGTTCAGTGTCGAATGAAGTTCTTGAGGAAGTGGTTGATGTAGGTACAATTACAACATTTAAAAGACATTTGGATAAATACATGAATAGGAAAGGTTTGGAGAGATACGAGCCAGGAACAGGCAGGTGGGACAAGTTTAGTTTGGGATAATGTTCAGCATGACTAGTCGGGCCGAAGGGTCTGTTTTCATGCTGTATGACTCTATGAGTCTAAGATTTTTTTTTCCTTGGATGACCCATTTGGTTCTTCACTGCTGTTTCCCAACAATTGAAA
Source organism: Chiloscyllium plagiosum (assembly GCF_004010195.1). NCBI lineage: Eukaryota > Metazoa > Chordata > Chondrichthyes > Orectolobiformes > Hemiscylliidae > Chiloscyllium > Chiloscyllium plagiosum. The sequence goes on along the minus strand of NC_057743.1, from coordinate 10,725,876 downwards.
ATATCATTCTGTTTAGGATTGAGCATTGACTTTATGGGGTTACCTGCGATAGAGTCCAGAAAACTGAAAACCTGCATGAAGCTGGAAGCATCATATCAATACATCAATATCAATATCAATGTGTCTCAATAACAGTGTGACTGATATTAAATCTTTGGGTTTACCTTCTGTTCACTTCATTAGCTGTGCATCTCCACAAACCTACTGCCTAATTGGTTTCTGGGCAATACTCATGCTTGAACTAACTGAGATTGATGGAAATATAATTTCCCAAAAGAAAAGGCATCACTAGCCTATTAATCCTATGACAAGTCAGGATATCCTATTAATGCAGGTGGAAACTGTTTGCTCTATTCCTCTAGCATTTGAAATGAAGGGTTAAAAATTATTTTGACCAATGTTTTGACATCTGAGATTTAAGTTGTTCAAATCAGGCATACATCTCAAACTTTTGGATTAAGAGAAAGCTACTGGCAAAGAACAAACGATAAGAAAAGAAGGACACAAAGCTACAACAAATAAATCCCTTGTACCGACAGGCTGGTGTCTGCTTACTGTCAGAAAGGAAATAGGATGTTGCATTGTACAGACAAAAGGATGTAGTTCAATCAAAGCAGGTTAACTGCTGCTGTCAGTCTGCAGGATTTAGAAGGGGGCTGCTGCTGTCAGTCTGCAGCAGCATTGTTATTTACAAACTGGGACTCTCACTGTAGAAAGGATTTAGCTAAACTAGACAAGGTGGAAAGAGCTGTGAGAATGTTCTGGGGATTAGGGAATAGATTATATAAGGATGGAATCAAGACAATGATTCAAAACACAAATTCTGAAGATGAACAACTGTTTTACATTAAATTAAAGACCAACAGTATTTTTTTTTTCTGAATTGCTTAATAATGTAATATTGGTTTTATTTTATAGAGCTGCAGTAGATGACATTTAGAGTTTTCTTGCTTTAAGATGACACTCTCAGTGTGATTGGACTTAGATTAGCTATTTTGCAGAAAGTCATAGAAAGTCATTATGCTTTTGGAATGGATAAAGAGTCATAAAGATGTACAACACAGAAACAAACCCTTCCGTTCAACTTGTCCATGCCAAACTAATATCCTAAACTAATCTAGTCCCATTTGCCTACACTTGGTCCATGTCCCTCTGAACCCTTCCTATCCACATACCCATTCTGATGCCTTTTAAATGATGAATGATCACTGACTGGACAGAGAGACTAGATAACCAAGAAGAGTAGGTTTATCTGCATTATTGAACACTATTGTTCTATTCAACACTGACAGAGCCCATCAAAAACGAGCTTGTGCCAAAAATACAAGAACTTAATACTGAGTGTTTCAGTTGCATAGATTTGTTGATGTCCATAAGTTGTTGCGCTTAAACAGAGTGGGCATCTTTTGATGACATTATCCACAGTGCTGATCAAAAGCTTTTCTACATCAATGTACTTAAAAATAAGAGTGCACGCTGCAAGCCTTATTTTTATGGTTTACAAAATACATCAGTATGAATACTTCTATCATTAAAAGCTATTAATTTTGATGTTCTTAATATTTAGTAGAAACCTGATCACTCTCTGAATATACTTTGAAAATCCAAGTCTCATATATGATATACATTAGCTTCAGTGGAAGTTGACTACTGGGAACATTTGAATTATGTCAACTTGTTAATGACCGATTACAAAAGGGAGACTGCATTTTTGTAGCTCTTTACATGATCTCAGAATGTCACAATAAAGTATTTTTTAAAATGTAGTCTCTGTAGGAAATGGGGCAGCTAATACTTGTGCAGCAAATTCCTCCAGACTGGTGATACATTTTTGAAGGAAAATTAAAAAAAAATAGTTTTATAAACTACATGATAAACTTTAAAGGAGGGGAGGTAGCAGACTGACCTTGAGGGTCACTTTTTTTTAGATTTAGATTTTATTGTCATGTATATGGCATACAAGAGTACAGTGAAAGGTGTACAATGTCATTGCCATGCATGGCACCATCTTAGATACAAAGTATCTAGGCAAAAAAATCTAAAAAGTAGAAAAATGAAGAATCATGTTGAAAATGTGAACATTACAGTCATTTCAGTATAAAAATGGAAACTAATGAAATGAAATTAGAAAAATATAGATTCCTCTTTGAATGCTTTATGACAACTTGATAAAGCTGCTACAAAATTCAATGGAATCTTTGGATTTAAAAACAAGAATGTCTTGGTAAATCTTTATTAAGCACTGTTTAGGCCTTGCCTCTGTCAAAAATACTTTCTTGAGAGTTGGTCATCACTGGTAAACCAAGATTTGTTGCCATCTCGATTCTGCACAATTCTGGCAACATTTTTTGGAAGAATATTTCTTGGAAATTGTTCTCAAGAGATGTGTTGCGTATTAGTGGTGAAGGGAGTGAATGTGTCGGACATGGTGTCGTATTGTTTTTTATATCCTGGATGATGTCAAGGCTTTTGAGTGTTGTCGGAGTTGTACACATTCAAGTAAGAGGGACGTTTTTCATTGCATGCCTGATTTATAAGATGCAGATCGTGGACAGGCTTTGGGGAGTCAGGGAGGTGAGTTATTATTGCAGAATTCAAAGCTTTTGATCTGTTCTTGTAGCCACAGTATTTATATGGTGGATGCAGTTCAGTTTCTGGTCAATGGTAACCCCCAGAATGTTGACAGTGTGGAGACAGTAGACTCTTTTGGATTGTGCTCTTTAGTGCAGAGAAGATTTAGTCAAGACTTTCAAATTAATGAGAGTTTTTGATATAATAAATCAAGAGAAATTGGACTTATTTGAAAGAGGTTGTTAATGTGAGGCAACAGGTATAAGATGATTCATTAAATTAAGTTCTTCCAGCTCAGAAAGATTCATTCCGACTGTCATAATCATGCTGTTTCACTTCAAAAGCAATTCACGTGGCCCCAGTGCCTGTCTTTTTCCCATGGCCTGATAAATATTTCCTTTTTTGAGCATGATCCAATTCCCTTTTGAATATCAAAACTTCCTTCAACATAATCTCATTCTAGAGTCAAGAGTGTGGTGCTGGAAAAGCACAGCAGGTCAGGCAGCATCCGAGGAGCAGGAAAATCGACATTTCGGGACCTTCCAGTTTTTCCAGGACCACACTCTTGACTCTAATCCCCAGCATCTGCAGTAGTCACTTTCACATCACCTCATTCTAGATCCTTGCCACTTGTTGTGTTGAAAAAAAGACATCTCTCATGTCACGATTGCTTCTTCTGCAAGTATCTTCAATCTGTGCCCACTATTTCTCAATCCTCCCAACAATGGTACCAGTTTTTCTCTATCCATCCGCTGTCCAGTCCTCTCATAATTTTGAATACCTCTATCAAATCTGTTAACCATCCAAGGAGAACCGTCACAGCTTCTCCGACTCCTCCAATAGCCGAAGTTCCATTTTCCTGAAACCATTATCTTGCAGCCTCTATGATATTCACATAAAAATGCGGAGCTGAAGCAGCCCTGTCTGCCCCTCCAGCCTGCTCTGTTACTCAATAAGATCACGGCTGACATGTTTGTGTTTTGATTTACACCTGATAACCTCTGAATTTCTTTCGTAACAAGAATCTATCTACCTCTGCCTTAAATATATTCTACGACCTAACCTCCACTGCCTTCTGAGGCAAAGATTCCAATACCTTAGAACCCTTTGAGAAAGAAAAAAATGTTCCTCATCATCTTTATTCTAAATTTGGGACCCCTAGTTTTAAAAACACATCCCCTTACTTCTCGGCTGACCCACCAGAGTTAACACCTTTTCCACAATTTCCTTGTCAAGAGCCTTGTACACTCCTATCAAGTAACTCCTCACTCTCCTACACTCCACTGGACACAGGCCCAGTCTGTTCAATGCATTTTTATAAGACAACCCACTCTTTCCAGATGTCATTCTTGTAAACCTCCTTTGAACCGCCTCATTTGCATTTAAATCTTTTTTAAGTAACGGAAACAAAATTGCATACAGTATTTGAGATATGGTCTCAGCAATGAAGTACAATATCTTATCTGTTCTGTCCAATTCCTCTCATAATAAAGGAAAGCCATCTGGTTTACATCCTTACTAACCTTGTGCAGTAAATCCACTTCAATCTTGTCACATCTGCGATGATGCTGTGGCTTTAAGTGGTTATTTCATCCTTTTGTTTTAAAGAGAGGTTGGAAGGCAGAGGTGATGAGTAGTCTATCAAAGCTACCACAGCAAACAGCTTATGAGAAAGTGGAATTTTTGTTTTAAAAGCTGGAACAATAGAAGCAGCCTGACTGGGTGTGGACAGCTCTCACATACCAGGTTTTCTAGTTTTGTTTTAGTTTTCAGGTTCAGCTTTAAGCAGATGCTGTTGAGGGCTTGAAGAAATAGAAACTATCTTTCCCTCCCTCTCGCTTACAGCTAGAAGCTGGGGTCTTTCTCTGCTGCTAGCTTACCTGTAAGACAAATCTATTTATCTGAATTTTCTATTTTGCCACGGGGTGTTTTTGGGGTGTTACCATATAGGAACAGCTAATTAACAAGAGTCACTGTGTTGATTATTCTATTGAGTTTTTCAATAGAGTTAAGTTATTCTAAGTTATTCTTTCTTTGTATTTTATCTATAGTGTTTAAATAAGTTGTTTTTCTCTTAACATTTGGTAACTTGATGAGTCAAATTGCGTCTGGAACACAGCACTTTAGATTTGCCTTTAAAATAAGAAAGGGTTAGGTCTGGGCTACGTTCTTAAAATATTTTGAAGAGTCTGGTCTGGTACATCAGACATCCACCCAAAGACCCATTTATGCATATACTGTTTTCTGAAAGACAGCCAATTTTATGTTAACATGCTACCCTGTATACCATGAAATTTTATTTTCTGCAATATGTTTTGGTATGGGTCCTCGTGAAATGCCTTATGAAAATCCAAGTACAGTATATCTACAAGTTCCCTTTTATACACAGCACATGTTAATCCTTCAAAGAAGTCTAATAATTAGCTAAATGTGATTTCCCTTTCTCAAAATCACGTTAACTCTTCTTGATTATCTTGACAGTTTCTAAGTGACTAGCCACTGCCTCCTTAATGATTGATCTGAACATCTTCCCCATGACAACCGTGAAGGCTTATTATTTCCTGTTTCTACCTCCTCCCTACAATTTTTGAATTTAGAGCATATAATTACTACTTTCCAGTATGAAATAATTTTTGAATCTAGAGAATTTTGGAAGACTAACATCAATGTAGCTATCTTATTAGCCACCTCAAATAAGATCATGAATTGAAATCCATCTGGACCCGAAAACTTGCAAATCTGTCAATTATTGCTTTCCTCTTGATTATAATTTCCCTAATTTCCTCCCTCTCTTTAATGTCCTAACTTACAGCTATTAATCGGTTAAAAAAGAAAATGTTGGAGAAATTCTGCAAATCTGGCAGGATCGGTGGAGAGAAAGCAGAGTTAATGTTATGAGTCCAGTGACCTTTCTTTAGAACTCTAGGGTCTGAGATGAGGTGGCTAACGAGATGCTAAATCAACAAAAAATCAATCCCACTGGGAATAAGCAAATATAGCCTCTCTATTCAAGACATGGGGTGGGGCAGAAAACAGGTAATTATGAGACAGCTAAATTGGCATGCGTCATGTGGAAAGTGTTGGAATCAATTATTCTACATGGCTAACTGAAGTCGTTAAGGAAAGCATCAAAGTATATGTTATGCACTAGGCCAGACCCCTCAAAACATGTTTAAGCAGGTAGCCCACTTTTAAGCAGCTAGCCCATAACTTTGCTATTTATTTAGCTTGGTATATATATAGTAGATATTCCCCGGAGTAAATTAGCTGGGTCGACTGTCAACTTTTGAACAAACAAAATTTATTGACAAAATTACAGAATGAAACATGAAGAACAGAAAACAGAATACTGGATGACTTATCCTCTCCAAACCTGACTTAATGATGCTGTTCTGAAAATACTTGCAACAGTCCCAATACACACATCCCTTAGTACAAACAGTAAAAAATTAAAAAAAACTAGAGGTTACAGGCTTGAAATTGGAGAGGGCAGAAGGAGAGAGAGAAACTTCCAGTTTCCCCGTGACTGACTCAACTCACTCTCAAACTGAATTGAACTGCACTGCTAGAGAGCTGGCCATGTCCCTTTAACAGTAACTGATTTTCAAAAGACCTTCCAAGCTTTTGGCCTGAAGCCCTGTCAGGGTAAACCACAAGGCCCCGATGAATCATTCAAACTTCAGACATGAACGAGTCTGGCCAATTACCCCCATCCTGAAAGAAATTTCAAGGGCAAAGTAACCTTGTACCAGATCCGCATTATAACATATATAACTGGACATAGGTGAGTAGAAGGCTCGATCATTGGTCAGAATAAGGTTAATAGGGGAAAATAATTATACCATGAGGGGAAGCTAGTATGAAATGTAAAAATGGACAGCTAGAGTTCTGGAAATGGTTGGAACTGACTGCCAGACTACTCAGACCTCTTGGCATCATGGTAGCCCACTAACCCACCAACACACTGAAACAGCAGCTAATGAACTTGAAAGACCCGATACGGACAACACACAAAACTAATGTGATTTACAAATTACCTAACAAGAACAATAACAAACACTACATTGAACAAACAGGCAGAAAGCTAGCCACCAGGATACATGAACATCAACTAGCCACAAAAAGACATGCCCCACTCTCACTAGCATCCTTACATACAGATGAGGAAGGATACCACTTCGACTGGGACAATATATCCAACCTAGGACAAGCCAAAGAGGGACACGCACGAGAATTCCTGGAAACATGGCATTACAACCAGAACTCTATTGACAAGCACATTGACTTGGATCCCATTTACCACCCCTTAGAAAAATAACAAGAAATGACATCACCACACAAAATGACATCACCACAGGAAATGACATCACCAAACCAAGGAAACCTGAACACATAAATAGAAAGCGGGCCATGCTACAAGGGCTTCATCCGGAGGATCACTGATGATATTACTTAGTATGGTGATGAAACGTCTGAAAATGAACCTTCCAGCTCAGTGACCAAACCTACATCCAGAATTCTGAAATGTTCTTTAAAGGTATGCCACTGTATCTCCCTCAATCTATTCCCTAGTCAATTCACTTCAGCTACTTCAACTTCCATTCCCACATAGTTGTCCTTTTAAATTTCAAAATGCTAAGTTTTGACACAATTTTCTCCCTTACAACTGGATGTAAAATTCAATCATGTTGTGTTAGCTGCTACTCAGTGGTGCCTTAACTCCAAGACCATTAATTAACCCTGTCACACTACACAATACCAAATCCTATCTGGAGAGCATTCCATGAACTTGTGATCCATGCTGCTACAATCTGACTTTTCTAGTTTTTATGCAGATTCATTCATCCAAGATTATTGCCACCCCTTTATTTCACAAGCTTCCTATATCTGTCCTTCTATACTCTAGCCTACATTTTGATGACAGTTGATAGGCCTGTAGGTCATTCCCAATTGTGACTTCTTCCCTACATAACACCTTCACATTCTTTCTAAACTGGTTTGGCCCAGAGCTAGAAGCAGTAATTCAGCTGAGGAAGAACCACTGTTTTCAACAGTTTTATCAAGATCACTACATTTATGTATTCTATGCCTTTACTTACAAAGTGTCATACTGTATATGTTGCCTCACTTTCTTTCTCAAACTGTCAATCACCATCAAAGATTTATCCATCTATAGCCCTAGGTTACTGATATCCTGCATCCTGGTCAGCAAAGTCTTGGAAAGAATTCTGAGGGATAGGATTTATGACTATTTGGCAAAGCATAGTGTGATTAAAGGCAGTCAGTATGGCTTTACGAGGGGCAGATCAGGCCTCACAAATCTTATTGAGTTCTTTGAGGCGGTGACAAGACAAGTTGACAAAGGTCGAGCAGTGGATGTGGTGTATATGGACTTCAGCAAGGCATTTGATAAGGAACCTATGATAGGCTCATTCGTAAGGTCAGGAAGTATGGGATACAGGGAGATATGGCTATCTGGATTCAAAATTGGCTAGCCGACAGAAGGCAGAGAGTGGTTGTAGATAGAAAGTATTCTGCCTGGAGGTCAGTGTTGAGTGGGGTCCCACAGGGCTCTGTTCTTGGGCCTCTGCTCTTTGTAGTTTTTATAAATGACTTGGATGAGGAGGTTGAGGGGTGGATTAGTAAATTTGCAGATGACACAAAGGTTGGAGGTGTAATCGATAGTATCGAGAGCTACAGCATATGGTGTTTTGGCTTTCATTAACAGGGGCATTGAGATTAAGAGCCGTGAGGTTTTGCTACAGCTCTACAAGTCCCTGGTGAGACCACACTTGGAATATTGTGTCCAGTTCTGGTCGCCCTACTATAGGAAATATACAGAGACGTTGGAGAAGGTGCAAAAGAGGTTTACCAGGATGCTGCCTGGACTGGAGGGTTTGCCTTATGAAGAAAGGTTGAATAAGCTCGGACTTTTCTCTCTGGAGAGAAGGAGGAAGAGAGGAGACCTGATCGGGGTGAAAAAAATAATGAGTAGAATAGATAGCGTCAATAGCCAGAGACTTTTCCCCAGGGCAGGATTGATTGGGATGAGGAGTCATAGTTTGAAGGTATTATGAGGAATGTATAAAGGAGACGTCAGAGGTAGTTTCTTTACGCAGAGAGTTGTGAATGCATGGAATGCATTGCCAGCTGTGATGGCGGAAGCAGAGTCATTGGGGACATTTAAGTGACTGCTGGACAGGCACATGGATAGCAGTGAGTTGAGGGGTATGTAGGTTAAGTTATTATATTTTACGTTAGGATTAAACCTCGGCACAACATCATGGGCCAAAGGGCCTTTTCTGTGCTGTACTTTTCTATGTTCTATGTTCTATGTAACCCTTTAGAATTGTGCTTGCAATGTGCCAGATATGCATGAAATCTCTACAGTTGTCCTTACATTGGTTGCAAATCAATAGTGTAGTATAGATAAGAGTCCAAAGAAACAAAACACTGGAGATTGATGGTTTTCAAACAACAGAAGTAAGATGGTACATATTGCTAACTTGTACTTGAATTGACGTTTTTCTGTTAAGTCAATGAAAACATAGCATATTTCTCCCCTGTGTGAGCACACTTTGAATTTGTGTGCACGAGTGATTAAATGATTGCACCTTCTCTCCAGGGATGGCGCTGGAGGCCTTTGTAAAGCCTTGATCGTAGCCCTGATGCTGAGATCTGCTTACTGAAGCTGAAAGGAGCAGCACCTGCCTCATCTGCACTGAATGCACTCGTCTGTCCGTGCTGGGGCCACAGCCAGGCAGTTCATTGGCTGGCTGCTCACTGGAGTCATTTCTGCTGCACTAACTCAGTAGATAAACACAGTCATACATGCACAGACAGAAGGCAGAACTCAGCTGTGCAGTTTGAGGCAAATGGTACATCATTCTTCAAAGGAGAGTTGTAAAGAAGGATCTTCAACTCATCCTGCACTATGTGTAAATTACTGTCAGTTTTGTATCCATCTGGAATTTCTATGCTACATTGCAATCAAAAAATGATTTGGACAAGTAATGTTAATGTTTCATTTTTGTGTAGGTACAACCTTTCCAGCTTATGTGCTACTCAAAGTGAGGGATTTCTACTGAATGGGACATCTTGTGTGTGAAATGACAGCATCAATGTTTTTCATGTCAAGCAATGCTCACTTAAATGTAGGAAGAAGATGCTTTTAATTTATTCCAATCTCAGGAGGCATGTTTCCTTTTTCACACTAAGCAACAGACTCCTAATATTTATAAATCTCAATTCAAGGCTGAAATATTGTCCCAGTATCCCAGAAATTTCTTAAAACACATTCCACACATCTTCAGAAAGTTTTCAAACTGCTTTGTATCCTTAAATGTTTGTCCCATGACAAGTTTGCTTACTTTACTCTCATCTCTCGGCATGCATTTTCAACTAATTAAACAAAACAAATTACATTTTCAAACACCAAACCACATGTGTTACTTTGATTTGTGGTTTCTAAATAACTTGACAACAGATTAACCACAGAATAAAACAGTATTAACAATTTCAGGATTAGCATCCATTTGAATACAAAATAGACGCAAGTCAATGGAGAAAAAAGGAAATAAAACGAGAGGCTTCTGTTCGCCATAGGAGCAATGTGGCACATGTGCCCATTTAGTCATGGTACATAAGATATATATGTCACATAAGATATATTTAGCACAGGTTATATTAGGGACATGGAAATGTGCTGCACCTCCTTTGTTATTTTGCTATTCCCTTGACATTAATGAATCTAAAAAGACTCTGTTACAATGCAAACTCAATAATGATTATTCTGTGCTGTTTTAGCAGACTGGGCATTTTTCATTTCACCCTGAAACTGGCATTTTTTATTCAATATTTTCCAACAATCAAGAAGAGTGCGCTGGTTCATTTTTGAACTGTCCAACCCCCACCTGGGTATGCTGCCTCGGTGTGATAAAGGTTGGTGGGTACCTTGACACCCTTGATTTGTGCTTTGATTTTATTGTTATGTGTACTCAAGTACAAAAGTACAAGAGTACAGTGAAACGTGTATAACGTCACCACACAAGGCACCATCTTAGGTGCAAGTACCTAGGAACAGAATCTTAAGAATAAGATAGAAAGAAAGAACAAAGTTAAAAGTTACATGTTGCAGACCTTCTTAGGTTTAAGTAGGAAATAAAGAAATAAAGCTTAAAGTTCAAACATTATAGTTTTTCTTAAGTGCTTAGCCACAGTGGGACTGCACTTTGAGGAATTACCTTGTGACCAGAAGTGCATGTTGACGCCACGCTGGGCCGAAGGGACTGCTACACCAGGCTGAGAGACCGCCACATTGGGCTGAGAGACTGCCATGCCAAGCCGAGAGACCAGATGCCAGGCCAAGAGAATGTCACGCTAGGCTGAGAGACAGTCATGCTGAGCTGAGAAACTGCCCCACTGGGCCAAGAGACCGCCACGCTGGGCCAAGAGAACGCCGGGCCAAGAGACCGCCACGCTGGGCTGACAGACCACCGCACAGGGCTGAGAGATCACTGGGTCAAAATACTGCCACACTGGGCTGAGAGACGACCACACTGGGCTGAGAGACGACCACACTGGTCCGAGAGATGACCACGCTGGGCTGAGAGACCGCCACACTGGGCCAAGAAACCACTACACTGGGCCGAGGGGCCACCATGCTGGGTCGAGAGGACATCATGCTGAGCTGAGAGACTGTCACGCCAGGCTGAGAGACCACCACACTGGGCCGAGAGACTGCCATACATGGCCGAGAGACCGCTGGACGAGAGACCGCCAGGCCGAGTGACCACCACGTCGGGCCGAGAGATCGCAAGGTCAGGCCCAGACACAGCCAGGCCAGGCTGAGAGACTGCCATGCCAGACCAAGGAACTGCCACGCTGGGCTGAGAGACTGCAACGTTGAGTCAAAAGTCTGCCACTCTGACCCAAAACTTGGTGACACTAGGGTGGAATTTTCCATTTCAGAGGTGTGGATAATGGTGAGAAATCCAAGAAAATATGATGAGAAAGAAAAATTCAATATCTTACGATTGAGAAAAATGCTCTTTGATTTCCCTCTTAAGTTTTCAATGACAAGTTTAAATTAAAACCGTGAACTGGTGACTTCCTTATTTCCTTGCATTTGTGACTCTTTATTCGCCCAACTCGTGGCACTAATGCTCCACGTCCACTTCCTCTCTCCTTCCATGAGAAACTGGTCAGAGCAGGGATCTGTTGACTGTAATTCCCCAATTGTTTGCTTTCGTCCAACTCGGTTTTCACCATGACAACTCTATCCTCTATCCAAGCTTTGGCATACCATCAGCCCCAGTACATCATCATGCCAGCTCTGGGTCCAACTCTCATATCATCTTAACTCTTCAGAACTTCAATCTGGAGCTCAGAGGTACGTATGACTTGCGTACATCTGTCAGGTTACTTTGCATGCATCCACATAGAATGGAAATTAAGGTTCTTATTTCAGAGCACTTACTTTATGCTTACTTGGAGTCTGCCAGCCTCTGTGGCATGCATTGCCTTTTAAGCTCACAGACACTTGAGTGCTAAGTTACAGGCTGCCAGCCTCATTTGGCAGTTTGTCATGGGTTGAGTACTCAATAGTCAAGGGAATGGATGTATTGCTGAAGCAGTCAGCTATGTCAATATCACAGCTACAGCACGTGCCAGCAGCTTCTGTCACAAATACTCTGAATGTTCTTGAAGTAAATGACTATGTTTGAAAGTGAAAGTGGAGTGATCCTTTATTGGGGGATGTAGAGGAAATGAAGAATCAGCAACGTTCTTCTGAGGGTGAAGATGAGGATCAGAGAGGGTGAAGGATATCAGAGAGAATGTAATAGAATCCTACACCACTGAGTCTCAGAAACCAGTCAGAACCTGACTGAAACATGCTTCCAGGATGAATGAGCTGGGCTTGGACTTGCTTTAATTGTATAACTTTCTGTTGGTTACATGGCAAGCAACCCCTACTTCGTGCCAAGGACAAGTGGGCCTGAATATTTTCACAGTCCTTGACCATTTCATTTGCTGAACAAATGTTTGGTTTTCCAGTTGGTAAGCTTGCAGTTGACACCAAAGTGGGTGGTTTGGTGGACAGTGAAGAAGGTTATCTCAGAGTACAAAGGGACCTTGATCAGATGGGCCGATGACTGGCAGATGGAGTTTAATTTTGATAAATGTGAGGTATTACATTTTGGAAAGGCAAATCAGGGCAGGACTTATACACTTAATGGTAGGATCTTAGGGAGTGTGGCCAAACAAAGAGAACTTGGGGTACAGGTTCATAGCTCCTTCAAATGGAGTCAGAGTAGTTATGGGCGGCATGGTGGCACAGTATGGGCAGCACGGTGGCACAGTGGTTAGCACTGCTGCCTCACAGCGCCAGAGACCCGGGTTCAATTCCCGACTCAGGCGACTGACTGTGTGGAGTTTGCACATTCTCCCCGTGTCTGCGTGGGTTTCCTCCGGGTGCTCCGGTTTCCTCCCACAGTCCAAAGATGTGCAAGGTCAGGTGAATTGGCCATGCTAAATTACCCGTAGTGTTAGGTAAGGGGTAAATGGAGGGGTGTGGGTGGGTTGTGCTTCGGCGGGTCGGTGTGGACTTGTTGGGCCGAAGGGCCTGTTTCCACACTGTAAGTAATCTAATCTAGTGAAGATGACAATTGGTATGCTTGCCTTTGTTGGTTAGTGCATTGAGTTGGGGTGCCATGTTGTGGTTCTACAGGACATTGGTTAGACCACTTTTAGAATACTGCACTCGATTCTGGTCTCCTTGCTATGGGAAAGATGGTGTAAAACGTGAAAGAGTGCAGAAAAGATTTGTAAGGATGTTGCCAGGGTTGGAGGGTTTGGGGTATAGGAAGAGGCTGAATAGGCTGAGGCTATTTTCCTTGGAGAGTCAGAGGCTGAGAGGTGACATTCTAAGAGGCTTATAAAATCATGAGGGGCCTGAATTGTGGAGTCCAAAGCTAAAAGGCATTGGTTTAAGGTGAGAGAGGAAGTATATAAAAGAGACCTAAGGGGCAATTTTTTCACAGAGGATGGTGCATCTATGGAATGAGCTGCCAGGGGAAGTGATGCAGGATGGTACAATTACAGCCTTTAAAAGCCGTCTAGATGGATACATGAATAGAAGGGTTTATAGGATATGGACCAAATGCTGGCAAATGGGATGATGATATCTGGTTGGCATGGATGAGTTGGACACAAGGATCTGCTTCTGTGCTGTACATCTCGATGACATTCTCCGATTACCTGCTTGATTTCACGGACTGATCTCCCATTCAAGTATCTACGCATTACAGCCCCCACTGATGATTCCACACATCTCTGGGAGGAAAGGTTTGTTCTGTCCATTAGTTTTTCAAGTGACTGCTATTCAAGGTGATGTACAGGGGACAGTTTATATGACTAGTCCCCCTCATGGAGCAGTGGTCTGCTGAGTGCAGCTGCACAAAGAACCAACCTCTCAATGCATGAGCAAGCATTTCAGGGTAACTTAGCAGCCTATGTGAACTCTGCAATGTTGGGAACTAACTGACAATGGAATAGTAAAGGAATAAAGTTTCCTCAGGATTGCTTTCAACCTGCTACTTATTTTGAGAGACTTCACTACATAACATTGAGATATCATATACTGACTGAAGCTTTAAAAACTAGTGTTATGTAATGTTATGCCCTTTCTCACTGATTGTATGAGATTAAATTATGCCTTAATTTGCTTCCAGCTGTTATTATTTTGTACATAATAAGTTCTCACTTAAAGTTGTGGTTGCATTTCTGAAAATCACAATGTTCGGTGAAACAGTGGTTCCCATAGAAATAAATGCAAAGGCTGGAATTAGGTTCTGCAGGAACCTCCGGTTTTGGAAGGAAACATTACATTCTATAAGTTGAAACAGTTTACATTGCTGAATTCGTACATTGCCGACTAAAATAAAAACTTTTAAAAATAAAACAAATGAAAGACATATAAAAGAAAAATGTAACATTTTAGTTGCAGAGAATTTCTCACAAGGTTTCTTCTCCAATCCCCTCCTCCTTTCTCCTTCCCTGTCCCATTGTGAATTGTGAACCACGAGGAGCAATGAACAATAGAGGAAACCAGCCCATGTGAGGACCCAAGATGAAAGAAAAGAATTAATTTACTCCTGGAATGTTTCTATTGACAAGACTTGAAATATGCATGAAAATCTGTTCCTCATTTTCAATAGTTAAATATTGTATTTTAGGCTCGATGTGTTTTATCATGGTGATGGAGAATAAAGTTTAGTTCACAAAGGTAAGTTGACCATTATATTGGTCAGCAGTCTGCAAGCATTAGTATGGAGTAGTCACTTGTATTAGATTCCTTACAATGTAGAACAGGTCCACACTGACCCTCCAAAGAGTAATCAACCCAGACCCGTTTCCCTCTGACTAATGCACCTAACCTTATGGAAAATTTAGCATGGCCGATTCACCTAACCTGAACATCTTTGGACTGTGGGAGGAAACCGGAGCAAAGCCACACAGACACGGGGAGAATGTTCAAACTGCACACGGACAGTCACCCAAGGCTGGAATCGAACCTGGGTCCCTGGTGCTGTGAGGCTGCAGTGTTAACCACTGAGCCACTGTGCCACCCCCATAAAAATCAAAAAGTGAAAAATGTTTTAGACGCCATACGACAACACCTATATTAATAACAGAAACCACAGAAATGGAAAAGAAAGAAAATAAAGACAGAATCCATCTTAGTTTTAGTCATGGCTCCTTGTTTGGGAAAAGACAGTACCACTGAAAGATTGCCATAGCAGGTTGCTAGCAGATGCATGAGAATTATTTTCCAATTGGGGAAAAAAGTATTCAAAACTGAAGAACAGACTGCTTGGAATTGCTAGCATAAAATTATGAAGTGATTTACACGCCAAGAATCCTTTCAAAATGAATTAAAAACTTTCTGTTTTGGCTTTCATTTAGAAAAGGGAAATTCCAAACTGTTCCTGGACTGCTTTTATTGACAGGATGCCTGGTGTAGCCTAGAAAAGAAAAAGTCTGAATGTTTCATTGAGTTTCAACTGATCTAACCCATTTATCACAGTAGGAGCCAGCATTCATATGTATAGAACATAGCACATTACAGCACAGTACAGGTCCTTTGGCCCTCGATGTTGCGCCAACCTGTGAAACCAATCTAAAGCCATCTGACTTACACTATTCTATTTTCGTCCATATGTCTATCCAATGACCATTTAAATGCCCTTAAATTTGGCGAGCCTAATACTGTTGCAGGTAGTGTGTTCCAAACCCCTCTAAGTAAAGAACCTGCCTCTGACATCTGTCCTAAATCTATCACCCCTCAATTTAAAGCTATGCCCACTCATGCAAGCCATCACCATCTGAGGAAAACAGCTCACACTGTCTAGATTAGAGTGGTTCTGGAAAAGCACAGCAGGCCAGGCAGCATCGAGGAGCAGAAAAATCGACGTTTCGGGCAAAAGCCCTTCATCAGGAATGATGAAGGTCTTTTGCCTGAAACGTCGATTTTCCTGCTCCTCGGATGCTGCCTGACCTGCTGGGCTTTTCCAGCACCACTCTAATCTAGACTCTGGTTTCCAGCATCTGCAGTCCTTGCTTTTACCTCACACTGTCCACTCTATCTATCCTTCTGATAATCTTATATGTCTCAATTAAGTCATCTCTTAATCTTCTTCTCTTCAATGAAAACAGCCTCAAGTCCCTCAGCTTTTCCTCATAAGACTTTCCCTCCATACCAGACAGCATCCTTGTAAATCTCCTCTGAACCCTTTCCAAAGCTTCCACATCCTTCCTATAATATGGTAACCAGAACTGTACGCAATACTCCAAGTGTGGCTGCACCAGAGGTTTGTAAGCTGCAGCATGACCTCATGATTCCGAAACTCAATCCCTCTACTAATAAAAGCAAACACACCGCATGCCTTCTTAACAATCCTATCAACATGGGTGGCAACTTTCAGGGATGTATGTACATGGACATCGAGATCCCTCTGCTCATCTACACTACCAAGAATCTTATCATTGGCCCAGTGCTTTGCGTTCCTGTTACTCCTTCCAAAGTGAATCATCTCACACTTTTCCACATTAAATTCCATTTGTCACCTCTCAGCCCAGCTCTGCAGCTTATCTATGTCCCTCTTTAACCTATAACATCCTTTGGTACTATCCACAACTCTACCGACCTAAGTGTCATCCGTAAATTTACTAACCCATCCTTCCATGCCCTAATCCAGGTCATTTATAAAAATGACAAACAGCAGTGGAGCCAAAACAGATTTGCGGTACATCACTAACAACTGAACTCCAAGATGAACATTTCCCATCAGCAATCACCCTCGGTCTTCTTTCAGCTAGCCAATTTCTGATCCAAACCAGTAAATCGCCCTCAATCCTATGCCTCCATATTTTGTGCAATAGCCTACCGTAGGGAACCTTATCAAACATCTTATTGAAATTTATATACACTACCCAAACTGCTTTACCCTAATTCAACTGTTTGGTCACCTTCTCAAAGAACTCAATAAAGTTTGTGAGGCATGACCTACCTTTCACAAAATTATGTTGACTATCCCTAATCAACTTATTCCTTTCTAGATGATTGTAAATCCTATCTCTTATAACTTTTTCTAACACTTTACCCACAACCGAAGTAAGGCTCACTGGTCTATAATTGCCAGGGTTGTCTCTACTCCTCTTCTTGAACATGGGAACAACATTTGCTATCCTCCAGTCTTCTGGCATTATTCCTGTAACCAATGATGACATAAAAACCAAAGCCAAATGCTCTGCAATCTCCTCCCACTTCCCAGAGAATCCTCAGATAAATCTCGTCCAACCCAGGGGACTTATCTATTTTTACACTTTCCAACTTGCTAACCCCTCTCCTTGTGAACCTCAATCTAGTCTAGTAGCTTGTATCTCAGTCTTCTCCTCTCCAACATTGTATTTTTCTAGTGTGATTACTGATTAAAAATATTCATTTAGTATTTCGCCTATCTCCTCTGACTCCACGCATAACTTCCTACTACTATCACTGATTGGCCCTCATCTTACTCTAATTATTCTTTTCTTCCTGCTATACCTTTAGAAAGGTTTTCTTGATTCTATCTGCCAATAACATCTCATGTCTCCTCCTGGCTCTTCTTTACTCTCTCTTTAGGTCTTTCCTGGCTAACCTGTAACTCTCAAGCCCCCGAGTTGAGCCTTCACATCTCATCCTAACATATGCCTGCTTCTCCCTCTTGACAACAGATTCAACTTCCTTAGTAAACCATGGCTCCCGCGCTCGACAATTTCCTCCCTGCCTGACAGGTACGTACTTATCAAGAACCCGCAGTAGCTGTTCCTTGAATAAGCTTCACATTCCAATTGTGCCCATCCCCTGCAGTTTCCTTCCCCATCCTTTGCATCCGAAATCTTGCCTAATCGCATCATAACTGTCTTTCCCCCAGCTATTACTCTTGCCCTGCAGTATATACTTATCCCTTCCCATTACCAAAATAAACATTACTGAATTATCATTATCATCAAAGTGCTCATCTACCTCCAAATCTAACACCTGGCTATGTTCATTACCAAATCCAATGTGACCTCACCCCTTGTTGGCTGGTCTACATACTGTGTCAGGAAACCCTCCTGCACACATTGGACAAAAACTGACCCATGTAAAGTACTTGAACTTTTGTATTCCCAGTCAATATTTGGAAAGTTAAAGTCTTCCATAATGACTACCCTGTTGCTATCGCTCCTATCCAGGATCATCTTTGCTATCCTTTCCTCTACATCTCTGCAACTATTTGGAGGTCTATAGAAAACTCCCAACAGGGTGACCTCTCCTTTCCTATTTCTAATCTCAGTCCATACTACCTCAGTAGACGGGTCCTCAAACATCCTTCTGCTACCATAATACTACCTTTGGCGAACAAATACCACACCTCCCTCTCTTTTACCATCTTCTCTGTTCTTTTCATTATGAAGATGCTTTAAGAGATAATTAAGGAATTAACTATTTTTGCGGTGGTTAGTCAAATAAATATGTTTGGTTGTCCACTTTTGCCATTTTTCTTTTCTTTTTGAATGGCTGTTGTGAATATTTGTTTCAGTTTTTAGTGAGAACTCTATTAGATGGCTGGAACTTTATCTTTTGATCTCCATTTTGAAGACATGGCATCTGAATTCTGCAGAGGTGGGCATTGATGAGGGACTGGCAATGGGGTGTGGGTGTGGAGGGACATGGATGTGTCATCAGGAATATGAAGAGCACAGTAATTTGACAGAATATGGGGAAATGGGGATGTTGAGGATGTTTGGTGGGCTACGTGTAATGTGTGAAAGTGAGAAGGATGAGGGCTTTAGAGCCTGACATTTGTCATTGACATTGGTTGGCTGTTCTACTAAATGAAATGAAGCATTTTGCTGGTCTCAGTATTTATTTATCTCCTTGCTGCTTCTCACCGGTCCTCAAATGTGCACTCCACCCTGGGTTCGCCAACCCAATGCTAAAATATGTCGAGTGGGAGTTGTTTTTAAATGAAGATTTTTTTTCTGAGGCAGGATGCTTCTGGAATTTTCTTTTCTGCCGCCTTCATGAAAATCTGTCTCCAAGAATTTGAAAGAAATGCAGAACGCTTAAGTGAGTGGACAGATGTTTGAAGAGGGAAGATGTGAAGTTATCCATTTTGAATCAATAAAATCCCCACAGCATGGAAGCAGGCCATTTGATCCACCAAGTCCACCATGACCCTCTGAAGAGCATCCCACCCCGCTCACCATTTAACCTTGCATTTCCCATGGCAAATCCACCGAGTCTGCCCATCTTTGGACTGTGGGATAAAACCCTTGCAGACACAAGGAGAATGTTGCAAGCTCCACATAGACAGTTGCCCAAGGCTGGAATCAAACCCGGGACCCTGGCACTGTGAGGCCACACTGCTAATCACTGACCTGCCTTTCGGTAGGAAGAATAGAAAGGCAGAGTATTATGCAAGTGGAGAGAGACTATAAAAGACGATGGAACAGAGGAATGAAGGTATCCTCATACATGAATCACAAAAGTTTGTGAGAAGATTTGTAGCTCGGGTGCTCGTTGTTGTGGTTCTGTTCGCCGAGCTGGGAATTTGTGTTGCAGACGTTTCGTCCCCTGTCTAGGTGATATCCTCAGTGCTTGGGCGGTATATTGGGTCCTGGTCGATGTGCTTATTGATTGAATCTGTGGCTGAGTGCCATGCCTCTAGGAATTCCCTGGCTGTTCTCTGTTTGGCTTGTCCTGTAATAGTAGTGCTGTCCCAGTCGAACTCATGTTGCTTGTCATCTGCGTGCGTGGCTACTAAGCTGGTCGTGTCGTTTCGTGGCTAGTTGGTGTTCATGGATGCGGATCGTTAGCTGTCTTCCTGTTTGTCCTATGTAGTGCTTTGTGCAGTCCTTGCATGGGATTTTGTACATTACATTAGTTTTGCTCATGCTGGGTATCGGGTCCTTCGTTCTGGTGAGTTGTTGTCTGAGAGTGGCTGTTGGTTTGTGTGCTGTTATGAGTCCTAGTGGTCGCAGTAGTCTGGCTGTCAGTTCAGAAATGCTCTTGATGAATCACAAAAGCTGGTAATTAGGAAGACAAATGTGAGTTTGAAATTTGTAAACATGGGTATTAAAGCAAGGAAACATTGCTACAACTGTACAAGGCATTGGTGAGACAACACCTAGACTGCAGCTAATTGATTGTCCTTTTCAAAGAGAAAATTACTTGATATGAAAAGAGTCATTCTATGTTTCAAGAATGAATGGACCATCTGGTACGCAATGTTTGGCAAGTGGGACCTAAGCTCATTTGCATTTAGAAGAAAGAGAGGTGATCTTACTGAAATACAGGACTCTTATTGGGATAGATGCTGAGAAAGGGTTATTGCCTGTGGGGGATTATAGAACTGAGCGATCACTTTCTGAATAAGAGGGACTCCCTATAAGAGGAATTCCTTCTCTCAATGGATCTTTGGAGCTACAGAGAGCAACAGAGGCTGGGCTATTGGATATATTCGAGACGGAGTTACACTGCATTTTGATTTACAGGAGAGTCAGAAGTTATGGGAGTGGGAACAGGGGAAAATGGCAGACAGAAAATTTGAGCTAAGAATACTGTGGGATCACCCATGATCTTACTGAGTGGACCAATAGGCTGAATGGCCTGCTCTTGCAACTACTACAATTTCTTATGGGTAATGAAAATCATTTGATAAGAACAGACAAGCTGAGTCACTGCATCTAATTAATGGCTTAGTGTGTAATGCCATTTTGGTTTCTTATTGTGTGATTTGCCTTTGCAAGTTAACAACCATCACGCATTAATTTGAATTTAATAGGGTACAAAACAGTGATTGTGATTTAGGCCTTATTGCTTCTGATCAACTTAATTCAGTGTTATTCAATTCTCCCAAATATCAGAGAAGGCCTACTTGACTTCACAATCTAATGTAACACCCACTGACAACCAATTAGGCTTCTTGGGAGTTTATAGTATGACAAGTTATAAATATTTCATTATGTTGATTTCCCACAGTTGTTATGTCAGGAACAGCAGTATAAAACATAATTACTGTAAATTTGATACATTTCATTTGTGAATATGTGGAATGCGTTCACCTACTGGATTAATGTAAGGTTTCCCTTCGGATACAGTTGGAAATGACTTTGTGGATAATTGTATCAATTGGCTGTTGGTTATTGGTTTGAGGGCTAGATTACCTTAACAAAGACACCAGAGCGCCTGCTACATTTGGATGACCGAGAGAAATCATAGTCAGTACTTCCTCTTCTGAGTGGTATTCAGTGAATCCTGTCAGAATGTGTGTGTATAAAATAGCCTGTTGAGGTCTAATTTGTGGATAACTTTAGAAACCAGAGTTTTCTGGAAAAGAGGATTTAATGAAGCAAAAGATTATGGGAGAATAAAAGACAATATACATTCAATAAATGTACTGGCTGAAGATCTGTCCTGATCAGAGCTTCTGAAACATAAGAGACCAGAAAAATCATTGGCCAAGCTCAGCTACCAACAGATAGAGCAATGGCATTATTCTACAGCTGGAGGGTGATGCTGTCTCTGCCTCTGAGCCAGGAGACCTGAGTCCAAGTCCCACCTGCTCCAGATGTGTGTAATAAAATCTTTGAACAGGTTGATTAGAAAATATCTATGCTGCAACTGATCATAGTGCTCCTGGGTTGGGAAGGAATATTAGTAATGGCTACTGTTTCTAATTGCAGCTCCCATTGGAAGGCAGGTGCACAGCAGTACTGGGTGAAGACAGGCTTAAGCTCAGCTGTAAACTGCTCCATTGTCAGATTGTGTGCTAGTACTTGCCACTGGGGCATTTGTAAAAGGTACCATTGAGGAATGAAATGATCATGGAACTTTGCCATAAGGCAAAGTCAACATTTTCAGAGGAGCAGAATAGGGAAAAATATCTATTTAATTGCCTCAATGCATGAAATTGACCTTGATAGATTTATTAAAAAACTGAGTTAAATTTTAATCTGACAGGCTTGATGTAAAGTACACAAACATTATTTCCTCAAACTATTTCTGAGCCAATCCTAAACCCTATTCCAGAGTACAACAGCTGGTGATGATGAATAAGGAGGAATTGGATCCCCTAACATCCTCAGTAAGTGGAATCTGGTTAATATTGTGTCCCATCAATCAGTGTCATAAGTTCAAATGTAGTATGTTTTTGGGTGTGGTACAAAAAAAAACACCAACTGTGTCCTAGAATCTTGTCCAAGTGGTTACTCTTCATGTGTGAGCAAGACTGACAATATTGGAAATGAATGTAGAGAATGCTGGAGAAACGCAACAAATCTGGCAGCATCCAAGGAGAGAGAAACAGAGTTAACATTTCGAGTCCCGTATAGCACTTCGTCAGAACTTCAGTCATACAAAATCAAAATGGAGTTGGTGGGGGAGATTAAGTCTTCCTGCAGTGCCCACCTATCTCTGAAAGTCTCAAGGACACTGGGGGACATGTGCTCCCTCTCCAAAAAAGTTCAATGAGCATTACTTGATCGCAATTAACTCTGGCATTGCTCCAGTTTACCCTTAAAGGAATCTAAAATTCTAAAATTGTCATTGGCTGCTTCCTCCAACATAGTTCCTTGAAGGTGGAGTTGCAAGTAGACAGCATAGTGAAGGTGGCATTTGGTACACTTGCCTTTATTGGTTAGTGCATTGAGTGTAGGAGTTGGGATGTCATGTTGAGGCTGTACAGGACAACGTTAGGCCACTTTTGGAATACTGCATGCAATCCTAGTCTCCCTGCATTGAAAAGATGTTCTCAAACTTGAAAGGATTCAGAAAAGATTCACAAGACATGGGTGGGCTTAAAGGGTTTGATTTGAGCTGTAGGGAGAGGCTGGATAGGCTGGGGCTGTTTTACCTGGAGTGATGGAGGCTGAAGGGTGACTTCATAGAGGTTTATAACATCATGAGAGGCATGGATAGGGTGAATAACAAGGTCTTTTTTCCCAGATTAGGGGGAGTCCAAACTAGAGAGTATAGGTTTAAGGTGAGAGGGGAAAGGCTTCGAAGGGACCTAATGGGCAACTTTTTCATGCAGAGGATGGAGCATGTATGAAACGAGCTGCCACAGGAAGTGGTGGGGGCTGGTATGACTACAACATTTAAAAGGCATCTGAGTGTGTAAATGAATAAGAAGGATTCAGATGGTCCAAATGCTGGTAAATGGGTCTAGATTAATTTAGGATATCTGGTCAAAATGGTCGAGTTGGACTGAAGGGTCTGTTTCTGAGCTGTATAATCTCGATGACTCTGACAGATACAGTGTCACCATCTCCAGGATTTGACACAGCATCATGGAGATGAAGCAGCAAGCCAGGGCTCTGCTCTGTTACAGCACTTCCCAAATTTCTTCCTGCGTATCACTCGAAATGAGATTTTTCTGATTGGCAAAGCAAATACTGGAACCACTGTATGGCAGAATGCATTGAAATATCAGAACATAAGAGGATATTTAGATTCTTCTCCAACAATTATAGCAAACTCAGCAATCTACAAGGCAGACTGGTGAGAGGAATAGCTCCTGTTTTTGTACAATGCTCCCTCAGTAGAACTCCAGATCAGTGTGGATCCTGTCCCACGTTTACAATACTAATTTACAAAAAAGCCCTACTGTGTCACCTTATAATTTATCTGTGATGAGGAGCATGACTATACTCTTTCCAATGCCACTCATTAAACTGATGTATAAAGACTGTTTGTTCAAAGGCAGAACATTGAAGTTCCCTTTGTACAATGAGTTCCACTCCAGAATCATTAGAAGAGTTTGTGAACATCAGTCTACATTTGGTCATCTATTAAAGTTTACAGGTACTAGACTCCAAATTACCTCTACTCAGTGATTACACGTGATTGCAAAGCTCAATTTTTGTGAAGGACCTCCCTTTATAATACTAGGTAAGATCAATAAAGAAAGTTTGTCTGTGAAATATATATTGAAGTAAGAAGCAAATACAATCAATAACTTTAAGACCTGCTATGATAAGCTGTTTAAATTTCTTCAAAACCTGAAACAACAGATTCAAGAACAGCTTCTTCCCCACTGTTGTCAGACTTTTGAATGGACCTCTCATAGTTTAAAGTTAGTCTTTCTCTGCACTTTCTCTGAAGCTGTAACGCAATATTCTGCATTCTGGTGTATTACCCTAATATTCTTATGTATGGCATGACTTGCCTGAATAGCAAGTAAAACAATACTTTCCATTGTGTCTCAGTACAGTGAGACAAGAACAAAATCAAATCAAACTTAATTTTTGTTTATATCCAGTCTACCTCTCACTTCATGCTTACCTGTTCCTTTATCCACTGTAAATTACCATGTCAACATTTATAATTTAGATCTTTGTAGACTCATCACACTGTAGCTACGATTTTCCTACTCCAATAACGGTGCTAAATTGCCTCTATTGGAGCCAAGATGTATTACCATTAAAACACAGTGTGCATAATAAGATTATGCTTTCCTTTATTATGTCAACTTACAATTTCCTGCTCTTATTTATCTTTTTGCCTTCCCTCTTCTTTTATCTGCTTTTAGTAAAATTCTTGTGCATCTTTCACATCTCATCCAAAAGATCGGCCCGTCCCAAACATTGACCTCTCTGATTGCTGGCCCATCTGTTGTGAACCTCCAGCCATTTCAGTTTCTGATTTCCAATATCATCAGTTTTAGTTTTTAGTTTGTTTCTCATGAGATTCCTGTAAGCCTTTAGCTGGTATGGTCAAGCTTGAGTGAGCAAGGATTTGGGAAAGAGAAGAAACGTGCCTATTTCAAACTTTATTTTATATGATAATAGATGATCTCAGCTGGGATATTGTTAGTGTTACTAATTCTGGTTTCAGTAACCCCAAGCTGGAGAGCTTAGTACTGGAAGTTCATCCACTGACCCTGCTCCTAACTGATATTCAGCACATATTGCAGCTGTACATGACATTGGTAAGGCCAGTTTTTGAATACTGTGTATAATTCTGGTCTCCCTATAATTGGAACAATGTTGTGAAACTTGAAAGAGTTCAGAAAAGTTTAACAAGGGTATTGCTGGCTTTGAAGGGTTTGAGCTAGAGGTAGAGGCCTAATGAGCTGAGTCTGTTTTCCCTGGAGCGTCGGAGGCTGAGGTGTGATCTTAGAGAGGTTTATAAAATCATGAGGGGCATGGATAGGGTAAATAGCAAAGATCATTTTCCCAGGTTAAGGGAGTCCAAAACTAGAGGGCATAGGTTTAAGCTGAGAGAGGAAAGATTTAAAAGGGACAATGTTTTCACACAGACGGTAGTGGATGTATGGAATGAACTGCCAGAGGAAAAGGTAGAGGCAGGTATAATTGCAACATGAATGGGTATATGAATAAGAAGGGTTTAGAGGGATATGGGCCAAGTGCTGGCAAATGGGACTAGGTTAATTTAGGATATCTGGTCGGCATGGATGAATTGGCCCAAAGGTGTGTTTCCGTGCTGTACATCTCTATGACTCTATGACAGCAGGAAGAGAAAGGTGGTCCTTGGATTCAATAGTGATATATTCCATCACAGCACAGACTGAGCTTCAAGGCCTTGAGTCGTAACTCAAACTTCTATTGATATTAGGCTTCAGTCTAAATAATAATGGGGTTAATGAAGCACATTTACTTGCTGAAGACGTGGAGTGAAAAACCAGCAAGTAGGTTCGACCCCGGAATAAAAGGTTTCAGAAGCGGTGTATGCTACTGCTCAGATACAAGGAATCAGATTTGGGAACAACAGAGATACTTGGTAATGATTGTATTGGTCATCCCAGAATACTGTTTTGAAGTATACAAGACAAAATGCACCAGTATGTGCCAATCACTAGTTTTATTGTTTTGTTCCCCTTGTGGGGAGGATCTCAAAAGACAATTACGTCTGGCATTTAAATAGGAAATATACCATTTATATCAGATATGGGTGATGAAGTGTTCCCAGCTGATATTATTGTTGAACAAATCAGATCTCAGAGTGAGATTTGGCTTAATCATAACATTTAGCCTTTTTTGAGGTGGTAGTCTTTCATTTAAACATAAGCAAAGATGCTGCAGATTTTTCTTGACATTAAAACAGAAGTTTATTAAATAAATCAAGTTATTTCAGTATAACACAATTTTAAAGATTTCAAAGCAAATGGTAAAATATAATCATATTTATTTCAACACCATCACTTTAACGTACTCAAATACTAGAACAGGCTCCCTTCTCTATCACATTCATAGGTGTGACTTAACTGTCTTTCTCAATTTCCAACCATGAGAGTTTTCCTTGATTAGTCACATAACCAAATTTAAATGTTCTTAGCTTCAAATATACCATTCAGGTTTCTAACAAAACACTTCTTTATGGAATTTACAAACTAAAACCCTTACACTGAGGTAACTTTTATCCTAGGCAAAAGTGAGGACTGCAGATGCTGGAAACCAGAGTTTAGATCAGAGTGTTGCTGGAAAAGCACAGTAGGTCAGGCAGCATCCAAGGAGCAGGAAAATTGACGTTTCAGGCAAAAGCCCTTCATCAGGAAACATTTTATCATAACTTTTATCCTAACTGTTGTGAACTAGCTACTTTGTCCAGGGAGAAATTGATCTTACAATTAATCTCAGTTAGGTCTTCTGTAACTAAAACTGAAATCAAAAGTTTTCCAATCTAGGGGTTTTATCCCTTTCAAAAAAAAATTCTTCTCAACAGAAAGGAAGCTGATAAATTTCAATGCTTTTTCCTTTCACTTAAAATTCAAATTACTTCCCCTTGTCACTTCTCTCACTCACTCATAGCTTTAAAAATCAAGGCTCTAGAAAAACTGACAAGTTAATCATTAAACCCTTTATGCAGATAGACCAAAACCTAAAAAACATACACTGACATCATAGGAAGAAATCAAACATTGTGTGTCTCTGCTGAATATTAAAGGAGATACGGTTCTGACTAGAAATGTGGACATGCTTCCTGTAGAGATTGGAATAATGTCAGCCAGGTGGACCTCATAGAATATGAGTTCCCTGATTGAGACTGTTAATCTGGTCCAATCAAGGAGCCCTGGCTGACAGATATAAACCGGAGAGTTCACCTGCACACACAACATGGGTGCTGTGGAAAAATGAGCACTACTGCTGTTAGGTGCTGAAAGAAACAAAACAGGAATGTTAGACATCTTGTTAAAAGAAAACGAAAAAAGAGAAAATAAAGAAAAAAAGGAAAAAAAAGAAACAGGAGTGTCAGGGGCTCTGTTCACTCTAAGAAAAAATGTTAAAATAAAATGGAGTGTCATAGGTTCTGCTGACTCGATGTGCCAGCTCTGGGTCAGTGCCATGTACTATGCATGTGTAAATAAAGGGTAACTTAGTGACCAGTCTTATTTCAGTGTCAGTGGGAGAAAACTATACTCCTGAAGAGATTTGCTTGCATCAGTCGTCTTTGAGTTGGGGTAAGCATTTCTGACATCTGATTGACTTGTTCAATCCTGCTGAAAACTAGGATCAGTATGTGCAAAGAATGTGTCCTTCTTTCTGGACAAATGGCATCGGGACAGACAAAAAGCAATGAGTAATCCTCATGAGAGCTTATGGATCCATAGATTTTTCCTCTATCAGGAACCTAACTTTCCCTGAGGCACCAGATACTAAAACCCTTCGAGAGTTGATGTATTTAGTGAAGGAATATGATGACCCCAAGTCTCCTCTAATTATGAGACGCTACCAGTTTGCCAACCAGAGGAATCTATATCAGGATTTTTGATGATGCTAAGATGATAGAGGCATGTGATTTTGGTTTAATCCGAAGTGAAATGCTGAGAGACCGTTTGCTGTGTGGAATTAATGATGTAACCATGCAAAAGCACTTACTTGCTGAAGCCTGACTGGACTTCAAACAGGCACTACAACTGGCTTTGTCATTAGAAAATGCAAGTGGCGCACATGAGTTTCAGGAAGTAGACATCCTCTCCAGGCTGACTGAACTTGAGGATCATCACTTGAATGAAGGCAATTGTATAGCCTCACTCAGGATTTATCCTGAACAGAGGGACTCTTGATCAGCGCACAATAAAATTCCAAAACAAAGCCAAGCCTTGGCCAATCAGTTAAAATTTTCTCGAGGATCTGGGTTGGCAGGCTATTGTAGCTGTTACCGGTATGCGGACTCAAGACAGCAAAAGAGTCCCACTAGAACTGAATTGGGTTAGAGAACTCACAGGCCGATATACAGGAGAGTGCAAACCCTGGGAAGTCCACCTGCAGCTGGTTTGGAACAGTCAAATTGCTTAGCAACATCCAAATCAGAACAAATCAAAATACATGTCAGGAGGTTAATACCTGCACAGCTGTATCAGTGATTATGGAACCAGGCTTTGGCAAAATCCATTCTGGATTCCAACCCTTAAGCTTGCATCAGACCTTGGCCAGGCTGAGAATCTATACTGGGGAACCATTAGAGATTAAGGCTATACCTCCTGTTCTGGTCTCTTATGAGAAGCAGCTGGTTCAGTTCCCACTGAGCGTAGTAAAAGTCTTGGGTCCAAACCTAATGGGGTGAAATTTGTTGAGAAAGATTCAACTTGATTGGCTCAACATTTT
Source organism: Chiloscyllium plagiosum (assembly GCF_004010195.1). Classification (NCBI taxonomy): domain Eukaryota; kingdom Metazoa; phylum Chordata; class Chondrichthyes; order Orectolobiformes; family Hemiscylliidae; genus Chiloscyllium; species Chiloscyllium plagiosum. Next base: position 10,697,148 of record NC_057743.1, on the reverse strand, counting down.
TCAGTTAGAAAATGGTTGCCTTAGTGAAGTCCTGATTAAATACCTGGAAGTTTTTTCAGGAAGGTCTAGGGACTATCAAAAGAGCCAAGGTTGCCTTGCACACTGACCAGGAAGTGATTCCACAATTCTGTAAGACCTGCCCGGTGCCATTTGCATTACATGCAAAAGTAGAGGCAGAAATCAGGAGGTTGGAAAGAGGAGGAATCATCAAAGCAGTTCAGTTTGCGGAATCAGCAGCACAGGGCAGCCCGACAGGACAGTTCACCTTTGTGGGGATTTCAAACAAATGGTAAACCACTTTTCTCAGCTGGATAAATACTCAATCCCTCACACAGAGGACTTCTACATAAAACTGGTGGGGAGGGCTAACCTTCACAAAGCTGGACATGAGCCATTCATACCTGCTATTATGGGTAGATTAGGATTCCTAGAAGTATGCGACAATCAATGCCGATAAAGATATGTACCAATATACAAGGCTGCCTTTTGGGGTATCATCAGTCTGTGCCACCTCCCACCAAATGATGGAGAACATTCTACAAGGGTTGCCATTTATCTGGATGACATGCTAATAACCAGGAAGACCATTTCAAGAACTTGGACATTGTGCTTAAATATTTCTCCAAGGTAGGCGTATGTCTTAGAAAGGAAAAATGTGTGGTCCAGGCACCCCAAATGACCTACTTGAGCTACAGTGTTGACAAGACCAGGTTACACCAGTCGGAAGGTAAAGTGAGAGTGATTAAAGTTGCCCTAGCTCCCATGTCTGTGGAGCTTAGGTCTTTTCTTGATTTGGTGAATTATAATGCAAAATTTATATGTAATCTGCCTCCCATCCTAGCACTCTTACATCGGGTATTGAAAAAGAATTAGCCATGGAAATGGTCTGATAGCCAAGAAGGAGTCTTTAGGGAAGTGAAGAAGCATCTAGCATCATCTAAGGTGTTGGCCCACTAAAACCCGAGCGACATATGGTACTGACATGCAGTGTCCCCCCGTGCGGTATCAGAGTTGGCTCACTGGTGACTCAGCAGAAAGAGCAGTCCAAACTTTGAAGGTAGGTTTAAAGAAACAGCCTACAGCTACACTTCATATCAAACTGCCCCAGTTCCTGTTTGATGATAGGACCACCTCTCGTGCAACTGCAGGGATAGTAGAAAGTGAGGACTGCAGATGCTTGAGATTAGAATCAAAAGTGTGGTGCTAAAAAACACAGCAGGTCAGGCAGCATCTGAGGAGCAGTAGAATCAATGTTTCGGGCATAAGCTGAACTACAGGGATAGCTCCAGTACAGTTGCTAGTGGGGAGAAAACTCTCACAGCCAGGTTAAACCTGATCTTCTTGGACCTGGAGGGGAGGGTGAAATGGCATCAGGAACATCATTGCTGGACACAAGTCTCTTTTAATGAAGAGAGGCAATTTACCATAGAATCCCTATAGTGTGGTAACAGGCCCTTTGGTCCAACAAGTCCACACCGACCCTCCAAAGAGTAACCCAACCAGACTCATTCCCCTACTCTATTAGTCTATATTTATCTCTGACTAATGCCCCTAATCTACACCTCCCTGAATACTTTGGGCAATTCAGCATGGTCAGTTCACCTAATCTGCACATCTTTGGATTGTGGGAGGAAACTGGAGCACCCAGAAGAAACCCACGAAGACACGGAGAGAATGTGCAAACTCCACAGACAGTCACCCGAGGCTGGAATTGTTTCTGGGTCCCTAGCACTCTTCATTCCTGATGAAGGGCTTTTGCCCAAATCGTCAACTTTCCTGCTCCTTAGATGCTGCCTGAACTGCTGTGCTTTTCCAGCAGCACTCTAATCTAGACTCTGATCGTCAACATCTGCAGTCCTCAATTTTGCCCACTATGAGGCAGCAGTGCTAACAACTGAGCCACTGTGCCGCCCTACTTCAGGGATGAGGTTTGGTGTTGAAACCACAGGAATAGCCCTGCATGGGTAAGAGGCATGATTAGCGTGATCTCATGTCCCGTGACGCACAACGTTTGGGTTGGTGAAGTGGTCCTGAACAAGCATGTGGACCACATGAAAGCTGCAAACCCACAAACGGGGCAGGAACAAAACATACTCGGCCTCTCAGAGCACACGGAAAGGCTGTCAGAAACCATGTGCTCTCCCCATCTGCCCAGCATTGAAGAAACCTCTGAGGATGAGATGGACACAGCAGCTGTCACAGCCTCAATACTGTTACAACCTGAAGATGATAAATTTCAATTGAGATGCTCTGGGCACAAGAGATGGTCTATGGTCTGGTGGAGGTCCCTCAGTATCTGAGGAAGAGTTAGAGAAACCGGACCTGGTGCGAAAAAGTTCTAGGGGAAGCTACAGGAAAAAGAATGAGCCTACATCCTTGGACTTATAGACGGTGGGATGTTGTGATTGGAATGAGTCAGAATATGAGTTCCTTGGTTGGGGCTGTTAAATTGGTCCCATCAGGGATCCCTGGCTGATAGATATAAACAAGGGTGTCAGAGGTCTTGTTCACTCTGAGAGCTGGCTCTGAGGAAGCCGACCCATGTCAAATGCTATGCACATGTAAATAAAAGGTGTCTTGGTAACAGGAAACTGGCCTCTGTGGAGTTATTTCACTTCCTGTCTGCCATGTCAGGGACTTAGAAAATGCTTGGAGAACTGAAAGAGAAGTGCTTCACAAACCAATTTGTAAATCCTGGTGTCTGTGCTGGTACGTGAAACATTATCTTGTGGTGTAGCTCTCACCCATGGCACCAATTATCCAGTCAATTATTCTGGGAGAAAAGGCAGGAGCTTGAAGAAAAGAAAGAACATCACTATATAATTCATTACTATTTGCAATTTTGTGAAAACATCCAATAGAAATTCAATGATATGCCAGCCCTCTTAAACTCTGAAGGTCTACAACTATCTTAAAAAATCACACAACACCAGGATGTAGTCCAAAGGGTTTATTTGGAAGCACTAGCTTTCGAAGCACTGCTTCTTCATCAGGTGGTTGTGAAGCAGGATTATAAGACACAGAATTTATAGCAAAGGCTTACAATGATACAATGATACATTGAACAAACCTAGATCTTTCATCTTTTAGAATGGATTTGTTGGTTTTAGTTTAGTTCTCCTGCTCCTCGGATGCTGCCTGACCTGCTGTGCTTTCCACCACCACACTCTCCACTCTGATCTCCAGCATCTGCAGTCCTCACTTCCTCCTAGTTGATTTTTAACTTTGTTTACCCCAGTCCAACACCAGCTCCTCTAAGTTACCATTACAACTATGTTAAGTGACTAACTTCATTGATTCAGCTTGCATGCATTGTGATCTGTATTCCTTCTCAAGTAAAAGGAAACTAAATTGAATTCTTGTCAGTTGGGCCAACAATCAGCAGATGATTGTGTTTTTATAAAATATTTACCAAGGTAACAATTATATCTTGTGTGATGACTATATAATTAACTGTTCCCTAAGGGTGGCTGCTTGCAATGGTATAGTTCATAATGCAAAATTCACCCTGAAAATAAATATGCATCTTTAGAGGTAAACATCGATGGTAAGGCTTATATTAATACCTGCATCTCAGAATCATTAGCTCAGAACATCTAAAGTGTTTCATAGCCAATAAAGTACTTTTGAAGTGTAGTTCCTGTTGTAATAGAAATGCAACATATAGTTTGTGTACAGCAGATCCCACAAAATCAGTGTTATAAAGGTAAAATAACCATGTTAATTATATTAATTGAGGTGCATTGTTTTGCAAGAACAGCAGGCAATATGAACAGTGTCTCAGTGGTTAGTATTGCTGCCTCACAGCACCAGGGACCCAGGTTCAATTCCAGCCTCGGGCAACTGGCTGTGTGGAGTTTGCACATTCTACCCGTGTCTGAGTGTGTTTCCTCCCACAACCCAAAGGTTTGCAGGTTAGGTGGATTAACCATGCTAAATTTTCATCATGTGCAGGTTAGGTGTGTTATCCAGCTCTTTGGAGGTTTGATGTAGACTTGATGGGGCTGAATGGCCTGTTTCCACACTGTATTGATTCTTATGAGAAGTACTTTCCATTTTTTTATGAGATAACATTGTAGGCTTTTGCAAATCTAAAATAGCAGGACAGCTGTCATTTTTACCTGTTCATCTGAATGTTGGCACTTCCAACAGTGTAGCACAGCCTCAGAACTGCACTGGGATTAACGATCTCGATTTTGTTTTTGCTGCAGCAAGTGGCACAATGCTAGAACCTCATATGGATCATGAAAGCACTGGAATAGGCACAGTAGAACAAGAGACTGCATCTTGTGCTGAATCAGTCCATGAGATTTGTTTCAGAGTCAAGCTGTAGTAGCCTTTCAACAGCTTATAACCCTATTGTTTGTGATATTACTGTATGATCTGTTTCTCTATCTGGTATTGTAAGTAACAGTAAACAAAACTACATCAAATAAGTCTTTTGAACATTAATATGCGAAAGTGCTGGAAGATAAAGGAGGCAATCATAATAATGGTTTCACTACTAAATACATTTTGATCAATTCTATTGACTTTCTAACACTCAAAATTAAATATCTTTCACCTTATTAGGGGATGCTAGATGTTTTCAATTATTTGTCCCTCTCCTGAAGAGAACTGCTATTTTAGCATCTCTGCAGCTGACAGGATGCCACGCAGCTGATACTCACTCCTGACCTACTCTGCAAGAAACTCCAAGGGAAATTCTGTTGATTGGCATCTGAGCCAAGTGAACATCGCAGCACAAGATCTTACTCGATTGACTGCCACTCACTGACCAACATAATTCTCCTCATTTTGTACTGTGATTACCACTCAGTAATCAAGGTTAGAATGGGCTTTGTCAGTAGCAAAGTGAAAAGGATACACTTTCATTCCAAATGCTTTCCATTTCACACTGAAGTTGCTGGAATCATCTCAATGACATCTGGAATACTTTTTTGCTTCGGCCTACCAGAGAGTTATCCTTTAAATCATCACCATTTTCCACTTGATAGATGAGCTACTTGAAGAATGTGTGTTGGTTTAGAGTTCTCATCAGTCCTGTGCTTTATCCTGATGGCGTTAATTTATGTGGGTACACAGAATTGAAAAACAAATGAAGAAAAATGATCTTCCAAAGCCTTGTCAAAGTCTCTTTTGAATTTGAGAGTGATGGAGTCATCACAACTCAAACTAATGCTGTCGACCAAAATAAAGTTAATTTGCTCCCATTAAACTGCATTTTCCCATTTGTGGCAATGATTTCTTGAGTGAGATTCTCAGGAGCGGGTGGGCCATGGCCTATATGAAGTGGTTAATATATTTTAAGCCTGTTATATGTCGAGCAAAACATTTTCGAATCGAGATAACTCACCAATTAAAAACAAACCCAGTACAGCTGTCATGGTTAAAAGTCCTGCAGATCTCAGTTGTTTCGGATTTCAGCAGAGTTTTCTTACATTTTACATTTGATCGCCTAGTTTAGGAAGGTGGAAAGAAACTTACAAGTAACAACACTGTCAGACTTCCAGTTCCAGCTGCATGTGTGTCAGATGAAGACACGATCAGGTTACGCTGCAAGAAATCTCAACAATCAGTGCCCAAGCTCAGTTGCATGAGTCACCAGGAAGAACCAGCACAAGTCGAAAAAGGGGAACTGAAATATAAGGAATGTGTTATTTCCATCCCCATGTATTTATACCATTTTACTAGATAATGTTATATAGTATATCAATTGCACCAATGATTATAGATGCATTCACCCTTGACAAAAAGGCAGTGAGGGGAGCGTTATATCACTGATATAACAAGGACTGTCAACGTGATGGATTTCCTAATAACACTGATGCTGCAGCAAAAAAATGCTTTATTTGACAAGCAATTTTTCTCTTGAAGTTATTCATGGGTATAACTTCTTAAGAAAAGCAGTCAAGACAGCCAAGGAAAATGTATGTGTATACATCTATTTAAAAGTGTCAGACACTGAGATCTAAGAATGACAAGATATAAGGGCACTCACTCAGTGTTAAACCGTAAATTTATTTTCAAAATTCTGACAGCTACATGATCTTTTATTAACCCTTTTCAGCAATGAAGTTGAATTGTAGCAAAACATTTCAATCCTCTGTACATTTGGACATCAGGAGATTAGCTTTGCTGTTTTGTGTATAGTAATGCAGTTGTTCTGAGTATTTGTTCAGCTATATTGCCATAATATATTTTCTAATCTCCCGGTGCATCAGTCAGAAACAATCATTTGACTCGGGGAGACAACATGCCAACTCGTCCAAAATTACAAACTGGCTTTGAAAATGACATTTGTAAATGTTATTATCCAAAAATGGAATTTCCACTATTTCATTTAATAAACACTTATCAACAAGATGCATTAGCAGTTGAGTAGATAATTGAAGAGAATGGCTAGGAATCACAGAATGAAAGACCATTTTCACCATCAGATATCTGCCAGCTCTTTGAAAAGCAAATCAGCTCATTCCACTTTCCCTGTTGTCTTGTAATTTTTTTCTTTTCAGAAAATGATCAATTTCTTTTGACATCTGTGATTGAATCTGCTCCCACCATACTTGAGTGGTCTATTCCAGATCCTAATCACTCTCTGCGCAAGGAAGAGGTTTTCCAGATTACTTCTGGCTATTTTGTCAAAAATGCCAATTACCATATATCAGTGCCCTCTGCTCTCAACACTCTATCAATAGACACAATTGCTCTCAGTCTGCCCCTGTCTGGTTTCCTCAATTTTCAACCCCTCTATTAAATGTCCTCTCTTCCTTTTGTTTTTAAAGAGAACAACCTCGACATCTCCTATCTGTTCCGTGAACTAAAGTCCCTCATTTTTGGAACAATTCTCATAAATTTTCTCCTCACTTGCTTGAAAGTCTTCACCTTTACTTTCTTACTCTTTGTCTCCACTTGTTAAGGGTAGCACAGTGGCTCAGTGGTTGGCACTGCTGCCTCACAGCGTCAGGGACCCAGGTTCGATTCCAACCTCAGGTGACTGTCTGTGTGGAATTTGCACATTTTCTGTCTGCATGGGTTTCCTCTGGGTGCTCTGGTTTCCTCCCACAGTCCAAAGATGTGCAGGCCAGGTGAATTGGCCATGCTAAATTGCCCATAGTGTTAGGTGCACTAGTCAGAGGGAAATGGGTCTGGGTGAGTTAGTCTTTGGAGGGTCGGTCTGAACTTGTTGGGCCAAAGGGCCTGCAGGGAATCTAATCTTGTAAAGCTTAGGATCCCTCCTGTCTCAAGGACTGCCTTCAACCTGCCCTGCCACCTTCAACAATTCATACGCATATACCCCCGGGTCTCAAAAGCAAAATACAATGATGCTGAAAACTTGAAATGACAATGGTAAGTGCTGGAGAAACTCAGCAGGTCTGACAATGTTTGCAGAGAGCGAAAAACAAAGCATTTCCACTCTGCAAAGTTGATATGACACTTCTTCGAGAGTTTTCAATTTTTGTTAATATCATCTCCAAATCTCTCCCTTCCTAAATTTCATCTTTAAGTTTAAGTTAACTTGCCATAAAAGGTTTCATTTCTCAATTCTTTCCATTAAAATTCTTCGATTCTGTGTCTGCCCCTGTAGCACTAGCTGATGTCCTTTTGTGGTCTATCACTCGTCTCCTCATTGCTCACAGTATTTTTGAGTTTTCTATCATGTGCGTGTTTGGAAAATGTGCCTCATCCATGCTAAATTTAAATCATTAATATATACAAAAGACAATGGTCCCAGTACTAACTCTGGGGAATGCCACGGTACCTTCCTCCGAGCTTAGTCTCTCACCCAATATACTGTTCTTACCACTCGGAATGTATATCCTTTCTTGCCACCATCACCTTCAATTTTGTAGGCAAGTCTATGATATCATGTTTAGGCACAAAGGTGCTTAGGTACAAAATCTTAGGTATGAAGAAGCAAAATAAAGAAATAAGTTAAAAGTTCAGCATTACATTCTTAATAAATGCCAGAGTAGGCTGGAGGGGTTGGGTGTCCTACTCCTAATTCATATGGTCATATTAATTTGTCATTATGCTTTAGATATATTCTTCCCGTGTAAATCTCTGGGCAAGAGATGATGTCAGTGGATAGTTTCGATCATGAAGGTCAACAACTGCTCATCTATCGCAAATACTAGGCCTACCATTTTCCTAGTGTTCTTGCTCTTTGGAAACATTATCCAATCAGACTCATTCTCTATAATTCTTTTTCCTTTGCAAGTATTTACCTAGCTCCCATTTGAAAGCTTTTATTGAATTTGCCTCCACCAAGTTTGTAAGCCCTGTCTTCCAAACGGTAACAAAGGACTGTAATATTTTTCCCCTAATGTCCACTTTGGCAGTTTTGCCAATCACTTTAAATTTGTAATTTCTGGTAACAGGCTCCTTTTGTGTACTGGAAGCAATGTCTCCTTATTTACTCAATTACAACCTTCAAACATTGAATACTCATATCAAATCTCCTACTAACACTGCCTACTCTACAGGCAGCAACCCTAATTTCTCTCATCTTTCCATTGAACTGACTACTTTCATTCCTGGGGCTGAATTAATAAATCTGGCTCTCAACTTCATTAATAACTTGACATTAATCCATATGTGTAGTGTTCCGATTTGGCCATAATATTCCAGCTATAGCCTATTAGAATCTAATTGCTAGAAAGCTGGTATTCATGAAATGGTGGGAGAGTGAGAAGGATAATAGAATTGAGACCATAGTATTGAGGAACAGAACAGGCTTGTGGGACCAAATGGTCCAACCCTGCTCCTATCCTTAGGTTCCTATATTTCAACATTATTTCCTTATACTTGTGGTGCTTCAATTTACAAATGTAATATTCCTATATGTCCTTACAATATTCCTATATGTCCTTCTTGCCCTGCAACTGTTAAAGACTTGGAAACATACACCTACATCACAGTTTCCTGCAAAAGGGATTGATGAATATTTGGAAGTCAATGCCTCAAGAAGGTTAGGGAGGCTCAATCCTTAAATATATTGAAAGGACAAGTAAATTTTTGATCTTTAATGGAATTGAGAGTTAATGGATAGCAAGGAACTGAGGCCAAAGAAAGGCGTAATCATATTGAGTGAGGAAAAGGCTCAATATGTCTACTCCTGTTCCTTTTTCTTGTGTTGGTAATATTGTATCCTTTTGTTTATATTGTCCACCATAATTCTTCCTTCCAAAGTACATTCCTGCATTAAATTTCACCCATTATTTGGCTGAGCTGTACCAACATAATCCCAGCACTTTGTTGCTGAAATTGACAATGTTGTGTTGACAAATTAGACCTGTACAGAGATTTTCTTCTTCTTATTTGGGATGTAGGAATTGCTGACATAGTCCATCCCTCACTGACTTGTGAAACCAATCCAGAGGTCAATTAAGAAGTCAATTACATTAGTATGATCCTGTAGCCACATAGTAAAGATTGTGGTTTCCCTCCCTCTAAACCCACTGAGTTCTTGTAAAAACCTTTTTTAAAATTTTATTTTATCATTTTACAGTTTTTAAAATTGGAATTAAACTACACAATTGTTTTGGTAGGATTTGAACTGTAATTCTCTCAATTAATAGTCCAGATTTCTGCTTTACTACTCAAATAAATAACCGATCCAAATATTTCCAATAGTTTATATGGACTCACTCAGTTAAATCTATCTTAGAGGATAAACAGGGTGAATGTGGCACAAAGAGATCATATTGCACAATGTTTTAACAATTTAAAAATATCGGAGCATCAAATCGGAGACTGTATCTCTATCCTTATAAACTACTTGCTACTCTGCACCCACTGATATAATAGTTATATTTAAGACTAATAAGTGTCCTGCAAACTGTATTGTCACCAAAATATGTTGTATGACTTTCTGATGACAATATTAAAAATTGAGTAACTTTCTTTGCCCTTCCTTCCTGTGCCTTGCAGTACAGGGAAATGTGCAAACCTAAATTGACCAGTTTAATCAGCATCTGTTCCAACCCTGAGCAGGAATAGTTTGTGATTGCTTTTCAATAGCGATTCTGAAATGCTAATGCACCATCTGAAAGTTCATCAGCTTTTCTAAAAAAAAAAATCGCCTAAATTGCCTGCTGAAATGTTTCATTTTCAATAGAGGGGAAAGGAGTGCTGCAAATTACAGTCTTAGCCTCAAGTTAAGACTTCTAATTCCCAAAGAAATCAAATGCTTCATATCATTAGCAGCACTGATGGCAAAATAGTTCCAGTCGCAATCGAATTAGGGCTAATCGACTCACATTTCCTGTAGTTCATGAAAAGAACTCTTTGAAAAGAAAACACTTTAACCAATCAGACATGTGTCAATTTAACAAATCTGTCTTACACAATGAATCAGACAACTGAATCAATTAAATGTATTGAACTGATTATCTGTGTTCCTCTGTAGTTTTTTTTGCACAACTTAGAAATTCAGGGTTTATTTTATAAGGCACATAGAGTGTGTATATATGAGAGAGCTATAGACTGACAGGTTAAAGAGTGGGCAGCTAGCAAGGGTGTATTAGAGTGGGGATGTGGAGGATGCAGATTGTGTGAGATGGAAAACAAGAGGAGAGAGAAAAGATCAGGCTGATGAGCTATAGGCACACAGAAAGAGAGATAGTCGTAATTACAAACGGGCACAATTTTACCACTTCAGTCTCCATCGGATTGGCAGTCCTATTTTCTGATTTGGAACCTTACTTTCTGAAAGGGTCCCCCCAGCAGTTGCTCAAAAGAATTTGACATCCCAGCTCCTGAATAATTAAAAGGGGGACAGCAAGGTGACACTTTGATGTTACCAAAAGAAATTCTTCAAGAGAACATAGCATGTTTCAGAAGCATGATCTCAATAACACCTGGACTTCTCAGAAACCACAGGAGTGAAGACCTGAATAAACTGATCCCATCCACACACACTCCTTCTTCAACTTCTCTTTTCCACTCAAACTAATGCCTTTCAAACCGAAGAGTCCTGCTGCAGAATCCAAGAAGCTTCACTAAGGGAAGCTCTCCTAAGGATCGATGGAAACCAAGCAGCAGTGGATGAAAATGCTTGAGGAAGTCAGCACCCCAAATGTGGCTCTCCTCTTGACCCGCAGACAGCATGTGGAGAGGATCTAGGAACTAAGGTGGTCAATCACAGGTGACTGGCATACTGTGTGCAGGTATCAAGCCTCACACTTGGACTTGCCCAGCATTCATACACCACCAAGGACAGACGTCATGTCAACCATTGACATTTTGTGGTCACTGGGAGGGTCTTTTTCAAAAGGGTTGTAAGTGTCAGCAGTAACCTGCTACAAGAGTGTAAGCCTTCAGGGGTGTGGTAACCCTAACCTCTTAGGATGGAACCTCTTTCTAGATTAGAATCTCATCTTTTTTCAGCTAAATTAGATCTATTCTTCGCAGGGGGCTTGCAGCTGAAGACAATGTCGCCTGTGTTATTCCTGCTCCTGTTGTGATCTAGCCTTAGCTCTTGATCCTCAGAGGAGATGGAAGACGGAGCTTGATAAATTAGCAATGAGGATGTGCTGACGTCTGGAATGAGTGAAGTGAAGCTGAGGGTGACGCACCTTTCAAGAAACTGAATTCACCTCTCAGGCAGTGACAGAACCTTCAGAAAACCTATTTTACTACAGTCTCTCAATGGCCAGGCTTGGAATTCTTCCCATGATGCCTGGTGCCACTGATAAATTGCTGACACATTGAGAAATAGGTTTCATCATTTGGAAATCCAGGTTTCAGGGATAAAGCACTTAATAATTAGCTTCTTAAGGTCAACAATTTCTTAGTTAGACAACAGACTGAATAATTTCTTAAATTAGTAATTAGAAGCAGAGAACCCAGCATCAACATTTCAGAATGACAAAAGTTTATTTAGCTCAATGAAACCCACCTCTGTCCAGACCATATCTATGATCATTCTGTTTCCTCCTTCCTCTCTGATATGCAATGATTTTAAGTAGCACTAGAACTGGAAATACTGTTGGCAATATTAATGGTCTCTTAGTTTCTCATGTTCTCCTGAACAGCCATGCTGTTAATACCTACATAATCCTCAAATCGTCTCCTAGACTGATGTAAAATTCAGCTCCCTTTTGAAGGTGTGAATCAATGCTGAATGAACAATCATGTCTAGCTAACCACTCCCCTCCACTGAATATGGGGTTAAATACTTGTACAATACTCATCATTTAACTTGAGATTGTATTGGAATCAGGACTGTGATATTTAATTCTGATTTTGCAGGACTGAACAGCTTTTCTGTAACTCATTGGATTCAGCTAATAACATGTTTCATTAATAAAGACCTGCAAAATAGCAGAAGCCATTGTGCACATTATGGACACCACAGCACAATTTAACAGATTGTACCAAAGGCAGCTTCCAAACACAACTTTGTTAAGAATAGGGAAATACTTATTTCATTGCTCAGCTCCTTTGGGAGTTGAAGTGAAGTTATTATGAGGTCAAAGATGCTAAGTGTTCTGACAGTGTCAATCTAGTCTCGAGTAAATACGTTCCGAATACAAAGCACAGAATGGACTGTGATGAATATGAAGAATATAAATGTCACTTGGCACAGATATGGTACAATTCCCCTGATGCTCTTTCTAAAGACAAGGAACAGTTACTCAATCAGAAACACATTTTTCTTCACTTAAGTCTCAATTACACAGTAGACCATATGAATTTTATGCTTAAATATGTTCTGATGTAAATACTTAATCTTTAATCGTGACTCTTTCTCCAACCTTCTATCCTCAACCCTTACTGTTGCTGGGGTACAGTTTCCATGGTCACCAGATAACCTCAGCTATTTCACCCAGTTTGCCAGACGCTGTACGTGATGGTTTTCCTTAAAGAATTACCTTTTCTCTTCATTTGATTTTACTACTTAGTTTAACAGTATTGATTCGGGTTTTACAATTTCAGTGAACGTCAAGCTGCCAAACAAAAACTGTGGGGCCTAATTAGGAAATCATCTTTAATTAGCAAATCATCTTTTGGGATGAGTAAAACCTGGTGTTTCACATTTCCAATGAAATCAAAAGACCAAATGCGATCTAGTCAGTGTAATCTACCTCAGGGCTTAACAGAAAGCATTAATTAAGGTTGAACTGACATTACAAATTAATGCCTTTCATTACAGACATTCCTGGCTGTACATTCTTGTAGCTGGGACTTAGTGTCTTTCTCTGTTTGAGGAACTAGTCCCGTGAGCAGTAGTAGCTTTTCAGTATTTCACCAATGTAACTATTTTCAATGTGAAATCAGATAGCAATGGTCAGAAAGCTACACAAGTACAGAGAACCCCACAGCTTGTACAATTCATTTTGCCTGAACTCTCTTAATTCAACACAGACAGGGAATCAAACGTTTCTGATCTGGTTGGCTTATACAAGTCACACATTTGCAGTGTCGATCCTACATGAAAAGTAAACCTTCAGTGGGTTTGTTTCAGTAATTTGCAAAGGTTATGTAGTTCTGTTCAGCTAAAAACCAAGTACCCACCACCACTGCCCCAAACAGTATTCACTGGTATTTAAACAGGCTCTCAAGACTTCCTTGGCACTAAATGCTGCCATCCCTAACATTTTGTGAATCTCATCCCTAATTGAATCACAGGGATTTATAACAATAAATTGATACTTTAGTTAGAGATTAGTTAAGATTAAACACCTTGAAGTAACTTAATTTTATAATAAGACAATTTTTGCAATAACCAGCAGTGCAATTTTATAGGGATTATATTATTTAGCTATTTACAAAGTGCAGTGAGTGCTTATAACTGTCTGGAGTGACAATAGCACAATGATGCACAGATACACCAGAAACAATTGTACAAAAAAAAAGCAATGTATAGGAAGTAACAATAAAATAACATTCTAAGCAGACTCCGTGACATTTTGTAGCGGCGCATTTGCAAGCTGGATGTTTCTCAACACGTGTGCAATAGCAATAGTTATACATTGGGTGGGAAATGCTTGCATCATATGATGATGAGCTTGATGGCTGAAAGGGCAGCTAGTGAGACAGGTTGGTAATTACCTGAACCCCATTGCTTTTCTGCCTCCACCACAATTAAACTGTAGCCTGAATTGACCATGGCTGACCAGCCTGCCCTGCCAGCCAATTGATGCCTTTACATTAAGGACCAGCTAAGGGTTGAGAGTCATTCCTGCTGGTTTTAATCCAGTTGTAGACTGGTACAATGTTCCTGATAGCTGCCGTATGCAGGCAGCTCAACATCTTGCTTGGTCTGAATGGTGACCCTTTTTCAGAAGCAGGCAGTACCTAATTAATGAACTGGACATCAGGCAGGGTAGTGTCAAATTCTTGCTGAGACCACAACCCCCAATCGCCACCAGAACATGAGAACCTTACAGCTTGCAAATCCCTTCCCTTTGTCCTGGGTCCTTCCTGTCCATTGCGCTTTTCACTGAATGATACCACTATCACCAAACAGGAGCAAGCAGCGTTTCTTGGACAGGGCTGCCACCCACCCCAGGAACGTGATTTGAAAAGAAAGTCCTCTGTGGCTTCACAACAGCCTGATTAGGAGATCGTTCAGCTGGCCTTTCTCGCAAAAGATAGTATGAGTCTCACGATCACTCTCCAGGTGGCAAACATGATGCTGATTCCCCAGAAAGATCCCACTCATTGTTCCTTTCATTAGAAAATCTGTTTCTTCCCAATTGATAAATACAGATGATCTTTGACATTGTAGCACAGCAGAACGTATCTGTACTTATGCCAGTTCTATTTTGTAACCAGAATTATCTACTTTAGTTTTCCCGACATCTTGTTTTATTTTCCATCTGAAATGCTTGTCTATTTATCTTTTTGATTGCATGATAATCTCTGCTTTAATTGCCATTGATAGTAAATCTTTCCTTGGTTCAATAACTTCCTCCTCATTCAGTGACAATCTTACACCCACACAGATAGTTGACTATCTGTAGGAAGGCCAATCAGTTTCCCAAGTCAGATGGGCAAATAATGTCTATTAGCACCCTTCATTTGATACCTTACATTAATGCTTGGATTTGATACATGTTCACAGAATCCCTATAGTGTGGAAACAGGCCCTTTGGCCGAACAAGTCCACACCAACCCTCCGAAGATTAACCCACCCAGACCAATTCCCCTGCTCTGTTATCCATATTTACCCCTGACCAATGCAATTAACCTGCACATCCCTGGACACTATGGGTAATTTAGCATGGCCAATTCACCTAACCTGCAGATCTTTGGATTGCGGGAGGAAACGCACGCAGACACAGGGATAATGTGCAAACTCTACACAGACAATCACCCTTGGTTGGAATCGAACCCAGGTCCCTAGAGCTGTGAGGCAGCAGTGCTAACCACTGAATCACCATTCATTTACCATTTATTGTAAAATACTTTAAAGATTCCCTTGGGACACTGAAGGACGCATCTCCAACATTTACAGAAAGTGACCACCACTATCAGATTTTTCCGATGGTTTTACACCACCAAGCGCTGGCTTTGGAATTAAAGAAAAATGGCATTGCCCAGTGGTACAGGGGATCTGACCTAATGCCAAGGCCTTCCGTGAGTGGAAGGGAATGTGCTTGCCGACTGAGGAAGAGTGCTACTGGAGGGGAGTTGGAAGATGTGATCACATGACATTGACATGGGTTTATATGGAGTTTCTGAAGGGTCAGCATTGAGTTCCTTGCTCTTGCTTGTGTACACTAAAAACCTAGAGCTCAGGGAGCAGGGCACAAAACTTTGTAGATGGTGTAAAACATAGAAGTTGCACAATTCTTAAGGAGGTCCAAAGCAGCTAACCCAAACTACTCCCCTGATTTCTTTAATACCTGGTAAGATCAGAAACAAGAGTCTAATGTTAAATTTCTAAACCTCCAATGTCAGAAATCCACTGTTGGGTGGAAATTTCTCATCTGATGGGGTACAACTTGGAAAGGACATAGAAGCTAGTGGAATGGATGAACAAATGGCAGATGAAATCTAACACTGCAATGTGTGCACTTTGGGCAAAAACACAAGCCATCACTTTCTCCAATGATGCTTTATGTGCTGTATTTTAAGGGCTACTACAGAAAACTTTATCAACCAGCACAGTCTGGAAGAAGGGTTATACCCGATACGTTGACTTCTCCACCTCCTGATACTGCCTGGTTTGCTGTGTTCTTTCAGCTTCCTGCCTCTCTACCTTGGAATCCAGCATCCGCAGTGCTTTTGTCTCTTGATAAATTAGCAAAACTTACACACTTCAAAAACCGTGAGGTCTGAGTATTTATTCTGTAAATATGGTATAACAGTGATGTGTATACCCCTGCATTATGTTTGAATTACTTATTGTGTATTTTTACATTGATTTTAGGAGGTGTGTTCATGTTTTTTACATTGACATTTTTTTGAGGAATGTTGATGTCTTGAAACTTTGCTTGGTCGGGGTTTGCCGTGGTTATGTGTATCTCTTAATTATCCAGAATATTTGATCATCAGGCACTCTCCTGTTCCCATAGATACCGGGAAATAAAAGTTTGCTGTACTTCTAAAAATGAAAGCAAGTTACAGCATAGGATCACATGACTATGGGAAACCACAAATGTAGAATGTGTAAATACATTTCTCCAAACATTATCCTTTTCATAAAAATATTCATGCAATATCTTGTACCCACACATTACCCAACATGCATGGACAATAACAAAAAGAATCATACAGGAACAAACAATATTTAATGCCAGTCTGTCCCACTTTCAACACTGTTTGCATATGCACTACATGCATAAAGTTTAATTTATTCAGTTCTGCCTCCAGTATGTGTATGCACTGTTGCTGGCTGTTCACCTGGTATTTGGCCATTTCTGAATTGAAGTTCTGTCTCAGGGGAATGCCATTCCTATTAAGAGCACTGTTGCTACAGTAGTTGTTGTTACTGATTTACTGTCCTTGTTGAGGAACATTGAATGTGTGGGACTAATGGTCATTCCATACTCTGTCCAGTTGGTGATGTTTTATTTTCCTCATGAGCTGTTGGAAGTGAAGGAGCAGTTTCTCTCGATGTACAGGTCCTCCATTGTGATGATACACCTGGCGGCTCATCTTTGCCACATACAACAGAGTTGACACAGGTCTCAAGTTGCCATAAGAGTGGTACGGTGGCTCAGTGGTTAGCATTGCTGCCTCGCAGCACCAGGGACTCCATTTCGATTTCACCTTGGGTGACTATATGGAGTTTGCACATTCCCCCAAGTCTGCGTGTGGTTTCAAAAGTTTCCTCCCACCATCTAAAGATGTGCAGGTTAGGTGGATTGGCCATAGGAAATGCAGGATTATAGGGCTAAGGTGGGTCTGGGTGGAATGCTCTTTGAAGGGACAGTATGGACTCGATGGAGTGAAAGGCCTGCTTCCACAGTGCAGAGGATCTATGTGGGCTTTTTTTACTCCCCATAGTGTTGAATGTCTCCACTCTGTCTGACTTCCTAATGCTTGGCTTTGGTAGCTTTATCAAAGTTAAATTTGTCTTTGTGTCATTTCACTTTGATAGTACTTCTGGCTTCAGTAGTTTTTAAGCTGTTGGAAAAGAAGTTTGAGAGATATTAGTTGCTGGATTGGATTGTTCCCTCCCTTCAGTAATTGTGTTTCTCCACTCTAGGATTGTCTTGCACAAGACTACGCTCAATTTGCTTTTGAAGTGTTTGGGAAATTCGACTGCCACCACAGCATTTCTAATGGACTGAGGGATAATGTGAAAATGATGGGTGATGCTGAATTTCCTCATCATTTATGAAAGAGTTGAATACTTCATTCGTGAATTAAGGGACATTGTTACCAATCACAATGCCTGGAAAGCCATAATGACTGAAATGCACTTTCAGACATTCTATCATCTTTTACTGGTGCCAACTGATCTAAATTCCCATAGTCTGAGTATAATCGTCAGTGGTAAGGGCACTTGTGGCACATTGAGCCAGATGTGGGTTCAGGTCCCAGCTGCCACAGAAGTGTGTAGCAATTTCTCTGAACAGGTTAATTCGGAAAACATCTAGTACTTAATGGTGACTCAGTCCCAGACATAGTGAAGAGATCTACTCCAAGCTTAATTCATGGCCTGTCTAGGATGTCATGTGTTATAAGAGGATCTTTAGTTTGCTCAGCTTGGTATTTGTTATCAACATGGCGCAGGCCCTTGGAGCCCACAATCCTATTGCTCATGGACTCTTGCTTGGACTCTTCATGTGGACACATTGGTTACAAAGGCCCAACACGGCCTCTTCTTCCTCGGGCAGATGAGGAAATTTGGCATGACGGCGAATACCCTTGCCAACTTTTATAGGTGCGCCATCGAGAGCTTTCTGTCTGGATGTATCACTACCTCGTATGTAACCGTACCATTCAAGATCAGAGATGGTTACAGGGAGTGGTGAACTCGGACAATCACAAAGGCCAACCTCCCATATATAGAATCCATCTACCAGGCACACTCTCAATGAAAGGCCACCAGCACTCTCAAAGATCCATCCCATCCTGTCAATGTTTTTCTATAACCTCTACCATTGGTAAGAAGGTACAGGAGCCTGAACACATGCACCAACTGGGTTTGAAACAGATTCTACCCTACTGTTGTTAGAATACTGAATAGACTCGCAAACTCTGAACATTTGACTGTACCTGTGTTTTTGTTTTTGTCACTGTTTACCTATTATTTACTTATCTATGCTACTTGTGATCTTCCTATATTGCTTGCAAGACAAAGCATTTCACTGTGTGTCGGTACATGTGACAATAAATTCAATTCAATTTAATTCAATCTTTGGCGAGCAGGTTATTTCCCTTGCCTTCCTCACACTGGACTCAAATCCTTGATGACTGACACCATGTGCTTCAGCATCTCTTTTTTCATTTTCTTAACATTAATAGTTGTTTCCACTGAACAAAGTGTCATCTTGGGTTTATCCCTCCTTCTCTGTATTCTCTTAGAACAACAGATCTGTCCTTGATACTTTCAGGCCATCCTTTCATCACTACTTCCTGCAGTACGTAGAGAGTGGTGGCTTGTTGCAGAGATTCCCTAATTTGAGAAAAACACTTGTCTTTCAGATTCAATGTCTCTTCTGAGTAGATGACTTCCAGAACATATTGAGCTGTTACTTCTGACTGAATCTGCACAATTACTTCCTTTGCTTGTATATCAGTTCCAAATGATACCTCTGCAAAGCAAGTCACATTCTTTGTAGCTGCTTTGAAGCAGGTAGCAGCAGCTTGAGAAAAAGTGGCTTGTGATCAGACTCTCCTGCTACTGCGACTCTCCCAAACAGCTATTAATTAAAATGCTTGAAAACAAAGACATGCACTCCTTCTCAATCTGAATGTCTTGTTCAGTTTGTGTTAGTTGGCTGGATACAAATGAAACTTATAGCTCTTGTTGCATAATGGTTTGCTCCAAATCCTATCTTGCTGGCAATCACAGTGTAAGGTGATTTCATCATTAACATTGACCTGAGTGCTGACATTATCATCAATAGTTGTGTGCGGCACGGCGGCACGGTGGCACAGTGGTTAGCACTGCTGCCTCACAGCACTAGAGACCCGGGTTCAATTCCCGACTCAGGCGACTGACTGTGTGGAGTTTGCACATTCTCCCCATATCTGCGTGGGTTTCCTCCGAGTGCTCCAGTTTCCTCCCACAGTCCAAAGATGTGCAGGTCAGGTGAATTGGCCATGCTAAATTGCCCGTAGTGTTAGGTAAGGGGTAAATGTAGGAGTATGGGTGGGTTGCGCTTCGGCGGGGTGGTGTGGACTTGTTGGGCCGAAGGGCCTGTTTCCACACTGTAAGTAATCTAATCTAAAAGTTGTCCAATTTCAGTGAAAGTTTCTTCTTTTTTGTTCTGTTCCCAATACCAATCTTAGCATTGAGTTTGCATAAAGTTTCACATTCTGATGACAAATTAGTCAAGAACTTTACTGGATGAGTCACAAATTCAGCAATTGTACCACTCTCACATCTGTTGATTGCTACAGCTCTTGTCTTAGTCAGAGTTTGGGTGAAATTGATTCTCTGTCAGTACATGACTTGTGTATTTGGCTTCTGGTATCTTCAATCCCATCATTTTCTTCTTGAATTTCAGGTTCATCTGATGAGCTAACTATAGCAGTTCCAATAAATTCTGAATGTCATCAGTAATAGATTATTCTATTTTTCTCCACCCCCAGTAGACTGGCAGACTATTGATGTAGTTTCTGCTCAGGGAGGATCACTCTCTATCTCTCACTGGCTGCAGTGATAGTGTTCTAAAGCAGTGCAAATGCCAAATGGCACAGTGTCCTAGTGTCATCCAGCACAGACAGAGACCCTTCGGTCCAACCGGTAAATGTTGAACATAATCTCAAACTAAACTAGTCCCACCTGCCAGCTCCTGGCCCATACCCGTCCAAACACTTCCTATTTGTGCACTTAGTTGAGTGTCTTTCAAACATAACTGTGCTCGCATCCACCACTTTGTCAGGAAGTTCATTCCACATGTGAACCATGCTCTATGTAAAACAAATTGCCCCCTCATGTCTATTTAAAATCTCTCTCCACTCTCCTTAAAAATGTGCCCCCAGTCTTTGAAATCCCCTATCCTAGGGAAAAGACAACTACCATTAGCCCCTCATTATTTCATAAACCTCTATCAGGTCACCTTTCAACTTCCTACACTCCAGTGAAAAAAGTCCCAGCCTATCCAGCCTTCCTTCACAAATCAAACCTTCCATACACAGAAACATCCTGATGAATCTCTTCTGAACCCTCTCCAACTTAATAATATCCTTTTTCACATCCAGAATATAGGCTGAAAACTTATGTTTTCTTCCAGCTTCACTTGATAGCAACCTTCATTTCTTCTGAGGATAGTAAAGATCCTTAGCTTTGGCAAGGTGTGGCAAAATTTCTTCCAAGGTTAGTTAGCGGTAGTGAAATCTCTTCAAAGCTTTATTGAATCAGTGCATACTCAGGTTTCCCAGTTGTTCTGTCTGCTACCATGTTGGTAATCTGTCTATAGGAGTGAGCACTCTCTGGATGGGTCTAGCTTTCAGAATGGAATTCAGATAGCTGGAACTTTCCTCTGCTGATGCTGAGCTGATCTCACCTTATCACTTACTTGGAGATGATATCCCCAAGAAAGACAACCAAGAAATTTTAAAAACGTCTTTGTAATCTTCTTAGGATCTGTTCAGCAGTCAATGACTTAGTTGTCTGTGCAACACTGGAAATCTCTTTGGCACCTGTAAGGATACAAGTCTAAGATGGAGATTTGCTTCAGCAGAGAAGTGGATTTTTTGCTTCATGAGTACTACCTGGAACTGCAGATCTTCAGTCTTCCCACTGGAATTTGTGAAAATACTCATTATACCTTTGGGATATGTATCATTCCTTCATCGAGCCTCAGTTTTCTCTTTGAAGGTATTGTTTCTGGGTCACCATCTTGAGCCACTTTGAACAGGTCTGTGAAGATCATGATATCTGCTGACTCCATCAGTCACCTTTCTGGGCTCGATTTACTGCTTTCTGGTCAAACACTGATGTGCGAAAAGTTTCAGCTTCTGGCAGCTGGAGCTCTGCTTTCCCCAACACTGAAACTATCCCTCCCTTTCCTTCCCTTTCCTTTCTTCCTGTTTCCTTTCTCTGGTTCCCTCTGGAATACTTACATTGTGTACTCTGACCTTCATCTTTTTTGCTGGCTCTTTTACAAATATTTCTCAGTGAAGAGTTCAAACTGTGTCTTCGAAGCTTTCAAAAATTCTCCACTCTGGCGTTTTTACCCCTTGGTGAGATTTTAGGTGCGATATTGAATCAGTTTAGCTCAGTTGGCTGGATTGTTGGTTTGCAGAATAGTGTGATGCCAATAGCATGGGTTCAATTCCCATCACTGGTTTGAGGTTACCATGAAGGGACTCACCTTTTCCCTTGCTTGAGGTCTGGTGGACCTCAAGTTAAATTGCTACCAGTTGCTTCTCTCTAATGAAAGTGTAGCCCCTATGGTCTGGTAAGACTATGGCAATACAACAATGGATAGTAGTACTTTATTCCCCACTGTGATATTTCATGCCCATATTTGTTCATTCACCTTACTAAATTCTGTAACATCCTCAGTGTTTTGTCACTGATACTGGCTGAAATTCTAATTCCATCATGGGCGGCACGGTGGCACAGTGGTTAGCACTGCTGCCTCATAGCACCAGAGACCCGGGTTTAATTCCCGCCTCAGGCAACTGTGTGTGTGGGTTTGCTCTGGTTTCCTCCCACAGTCCAAAAGTGTGCAGGTTAGGTGAATTGGCCATGTTAAATTGCCCATAGTGTTAGGTGAAGGGGAATGGGTCTGGGTGGATTACTCTTCGGAGGGTCGGTGTGGACTTGTTGGGCCGAAGGGCCTGTTTCCACACTGTAAGTAATCTAATCTAATCTCATTTTACCTTGCACTTCCACAGAACCAGGGATTAGGAAATTCACAGCCATCCCGACTAACCCTAATAATTCTAAAATTGCAAATTATTGTTCAAATTCAACATCGTTGTTCCTAGAGCATCTGGCTCTCTTGCATCTCTGAAAATCCATACAATTTCACAGTTCGGACAATGTGTTTCATTTTGTGTGTTTTACTACATAATTTCCGAGAAATTAAATTAATTTGCACCAGAGGTCACATGTCTATGGAAAGCCAGACGTCTCCAACGTCCACTTGCATTTTTTTCCCAAACTGCTGACATTCCTGCTTCCAACATATTTGTTGCCTCTGGCTCCGAAAGAATTCAAATCTCATCATCAATAATTTCTGGGAAGGTTCTCCCAAGCTGCTGTATCTTGGGCTGAAGGGTAATGGAAATCAGCTTCCCTTTGCATCCAATGTCCCGTTCCTGACACTCCTCCACCTTTGTTATGGTCGTCGAGTGGAGTAATTCCCATCAACCTTTTCAGTTCTTCACTCACCATCCCGTGGCCCTTTGAGGGACATTGCTCATTCTGTCAAATTAGACGACATTTCGTGCTGCGGTTCAATTTCATACATAGTTGAGACCTTTTTTCGGACAGTGTAATTTATGGTGACATCTATCTGTTTGATTTCAATTGCCTTTCTCATTAACCAAAGCAATTCCCTAAAAGCATACAGCTACCTTATGTCAATTTTATAAAACTTCAGGAGTATTAAATGGAAAAGACAAACCCAGAATTTGAGAGATCGCTTAATGTAGTCTGTGCTCTGGCAAAGTCATAGCACTGACTCTTATACATTTTAATTGCCTTCCTATTTATATCTCAATGACCTTTCAGCTGTCTTTTCGATTTATTGGATGCTCCCAGATAAAAGTTCATCTGTAGAGTAAGGAATTATATGCAGTCTTTTTATTTTGAGCAAAAACCTATCTGACTGATGGCGATTCGTTCATTTAAGTAAAAGTAAATTGTGGCCCTGGTCCCACTGAACAGCTAACTACTGATCAAAGTGTCATGACTCCAGAAACTTTTGAGTTGTGTCATTTTCAATTGATATCTATTTATTTGAAATGTGCACAGTTACTAGAAAGATTTCTCTTTCTCTGCCATGCTCAGATTGTCTTGCAAATGTATGTGAATGAAAACACGTAATGGATTATATGGAAATTTGCAAACCTCCGTTCCATTTAATATCACAATCTCTTTTCTAATTTGTGGACATTAAATTACATGCTGATCTCCCCTACTTCATTTCATGAATTCCAGTTCTATACTGTGTAATTCCATTTTCCATACATAAGATTTCATGTCCTTTAGCCTGGCAAATGTGTCGAGTTAGTTTGCCACCTGATCTTTAACATCGCAACATATCTGAATATGTACCAGGCACTGTTCAGATGCAAGTGTTCATTGCATTAATGAAATTCATATCAGCATATGAATAATTTGAGTATTTTAGTTAATCCATTGATCCCAGTCTCATTCACATGCAACATATTTATATTAATGTTAATCTTTTTTAACCCAGTTGGCAGGAACTGTTTTACATGCAATATATTACGAGTGACACTGAATTAATCAGTTCACATTGTGAGTAGACTTACTTGTGCTACAGCAGAGAATCTACAGCATGCAGAGGCACTAGGTGACCCACAAGCGCTTTAAAACAACATGAATTTTCGATTTAACTGTTCCTCACATCTTTCTCCTCCTTTCTTCCTTATCTGTGGACCGACTTTCACTTTAAGTGTTATCAACTTCAGCTGCTGAGGGTTAGTTTAGCTCAGTTGGCTGAATGACTGTTGTGATGTGGACTGACACAGTTTACTTCCCAATTCCTTCTGAGGTTACCATGAAGGACCCTCCTTCTCAACCTCTCCCCTCTCCTGAGGTGTGGTGACCCTCAGGTTAAAACATCTCAAGTCATCTCTCTGTCTAATGCGAGTACAGCCTATAGTCTGGTAAAACTATGGCTCCATGTGACTTTCTTAATCTTCTCCATGGAAAAGAAATTCCTCCTAAATTCTTCACTTGATCTAGTCATGGCTATTTGATATCTGTAGCCATTGGTCAGGACAAGTGGAAACAATTTCTTCCAACAAGCCCTTTGAAATTTTGAGCTGTCCTCCTCTTTAGTTTCTCTTTCTCAATGAAGATGAATCTACAAATGCTGATAAGACATATCTGCCAATTTACTTAAATCCTTCCCATTTTTCAGTGTTTCATTATCCTAGTTTTAATACGGAATCCAGTACGCGTCATGGTGCTCCATGTATGAGAACAATCAAGATTGGGAGGATCAGGACCTGGAAACTGTTAAGTCTGTACAGTCTTCTTAAAGTAGGAGGAAGTATCTAGCCCTTGAGACTATTCTGGCACCATTCGACATGGCTGACCTGCAATCTAACTCCACATGCCCACCTTTGTTGTATTGTCTCTTAATAGCTTCAGCTAACAAAGAATTACTATTTCCAATTGGCAAATGTACAACTGACCAATCAAACCATCATCTGGTTGGTTTGGTTCCATCTCAAGGAGTCAGAAGGAAATCCCCATTACCTTTTTGCAAGAAGTTGGCATTAGAGTCTTTTTTCATACAATAACTGAAGCATAACCCTCAGAAAGTATCGTAAGTTATGCAAATAATAGGTGTAATTGTACAATTACCTCCCTCCAATGTCAAAAATTATTGAAGATGTCAATAATTTTTGTGGAATTTTATCTCTGGTGTGATAAGCACCATTATGTTGCTGCTTAAAATATTTTCTCCCCAGTTTGCCTCCTTAGATCTTCTTCTTGTCTTCACATTGCTAACATATCCTCAGCTATAATTCTTGTCACCAGCAAACCTCTAATATGTCACATCAGTGAACACAATACAGGTGGAACTAATACTTTGTTTTTAATGTATTCGTTCACAAGATGTGGGCAATTCTTAATAAGGAAGGATTTATTTGTCCATTCCTAATTGCCCTTGACAAGGTGAGGACTCTGGAAAGACAAAGGCTGAGGGGGTGATCTGATAGAGGTCTACAAAATTATTGTGGATTGTCAGAGATTTTTTCCCAGGGTGGAAAGGTCAGGGTGGAAAGGTTAACTATAAGACGGCACAGGTTAAAGGTGAAAGGGAGAAAGCTTTTCACCCAGAGGGTGGTGGCTGCCTGGAATGCTAATTGAACCACTGTCCTGTTCATGTGATGTAGAGACACCAACAGTTTTGTAAGGAAAGGAGGTACAGGACTTGGATGCAGCAATAGTGAAGGAACAGCAATAAAGTTCTAAGTCAGGATGTTGTGTGGTTTGGAGGGGAAACTTGTAGGTAGATCTTCCCTTGTTTTTCTAACTGTTGGTCTCTGTGCATTTGGATGGTGTTGAAAAAGGATGACTGATGAAGGATATTTGATTGGGTAAAACCATCATAGTTGAGCCAAATCCTATCCTGTTTTCAGCTTACACTTACATGTAAGCACTTTCCAGTCAGGATCAGTAGTTGATAATTATGCATGAGAAAGTCAGCTGATGTTTTCCTCTGGAAACATGACAAACACAATACAATACAGCACAGGAACAGGCCCTTTGCTAATCAAGCCTGCGCCAATACTAATCCGACTCACTACTTATTGTCCATTCGCAGTTTCAATCCTTCTGTTCACCTCCGTGCATGTGTCTATCAAGATACACCTTAAATGTTGCTGATGTGTTTGCTCCCACCACCTTCAATGAAAATGCATTCCAGGCAGCTGCCAACCTCTGGGTGAAAACCTTTCCCTGCACTTCTCCCCTAAAGCTTTCTTCCTTTCACCTTGAATCTGTGCCCTCTTATAGTTAACCTTTCCACTCTGACCTTTCCACCCTGGGAAAAAATCTCTGACAATCCACAATAATTTTGTAGACCTCTATCAGATCGCCCCCTCAGCCTTTGCCTTTCCAGAGAAAACATTCTGAGTTTATCCAACTCTCCTCATAACTAAAACCCTCCAGACCAGGCAACATCCTGGTAAACTTTCTCTGCACACTCTCCTTCTGATACAGTGGCAACCAGAACTGCAAATTCCATATGTGGCCTAACTATAGTTTTGCACAGCTGTACATAACTTGCCAACTTTTATATTTATGTCCCCGCCAATGAAGGCAAGTGTGCTGTATGACTTCTTGAACACCTGATTCACCTGTGGAAATGTTGGCGATTATGTCTTGGACATGGAGAGAACCATACACCAAATGCTACATTTATCAACAAAGCTGGAGCAATACTGCTAGCTGGATCAGAGAAAGGGAGATTATACACACCAATAGGTTCTACTGAAACCATTCATTTATGTATCATATTCTCAGGATTCCCTTAATTAGATGACAGTTGTTCGGTGATTATTTCATTTGAAACTTGGGGTAAGTGTTTCACTGGAGCAAATGAAGTGAAATGCCTTGGTTATCTCCCAGTTAAGCCTATTTGGAGGATGCACCAGTGGGTACTTCCTCCTGCTTCATTCTGTCAGCTTGGCAAGTTGAGAGAAAAACAACACATTGAATTTGCACCATTTACTGTGTAGGGATTCAGGAAAACTGGCAGAAATCCAGAAGAAACATTTTCTTCATTGCATCATTGATTATGGATTTCATTCTATTCCTTCATATGGAAACCCTGTCAGCACTGTTCCTTTGATGATCTGGTGAGTTAAGGCAGTATTACACACTGGAGATGAGTGAATTTAGACCTCCAAAGCTTTGATGTATGGAGTTAACTGATTTTTTTGGCTTAGCAGCTGAGTAGCACAATTGAACTTAGGTCCTTAGGTGGGAACAAAGAGCAGTCAGACTGCACTTGTCTGCCTCAATAATACAACAACTGCAACGAAATACACATTTGTGCATATGCATGGAAAGACATTTGAATCAACTTTCTCACCCATTGAAAATGGGCACTCATTGGAAGTACTGAGTTGATCAGCTACCCAGTGTCGACAGTAAAAAAACCCCATTGTGGAATATCATGCTGGAATTAGATTCTATTGGAACCATAGGGGGAGGTGAGTGTTTAGTGGTATTATTGCAAGGCTATTAATCCAGAGAATGCAGATAATAGAACATAGAATATAGAACAATACAGCACAGAACAGGCCCTTCGGCCCACGATGTTGTGCTGAACATTTGTCCTAGCTTAAGCACCCATCCATGTACGTATCCAATTGCCGCTTAAAGGTCGCTAATGATTCTGACTCTGCCACTCCCACAGGCAGTGCATTCCATGCCCACACCACTCTCTGGGTAAAGAACCTACCCCTGACATCCCCCCTATACCTTCCACCCTTCACCTTAAATTTATGTCCCCTTGTAACACTCTGTTGTACCCGGGGAAAAAGTCTCTGACTGTCTACTCTATCTATTCCCCTAATCATCTTATAAACCTCTATCAAGTCACCCATCATCCTTCGCCGTTCCAACGAGAAAAGGCCGAGAACTCTCAACCTATCCTCGTACGACTTCCACTCCATTCCAGGCAACATCCTGGTAAATCTTCTCTGAAACCTCTCCAAAGCTTCCACATCTTTCCTAAAGTGAGGCGACCAGAACTGCACACAGTACTCCAACTGTGGCCTAACCAAAGTCCTGTACAGCTGCAACATCACTTCACGACTCTTGAATTCAATCACTCTGCTAATGAACGATAATACTCCATAGGCCTTCTTACAAACTCTATCCACCTGAGTGGCAACCTTCAAAGATCTATGTACATAGACCCCAAGATCCCTCTGTTCCTCCACCTGACTAAGAACACTACCATTAACCCTGTATTCCGCATACTTATTTGTTCTTCCAAAATGGACAACCTCACACTTAGCAGGGTTGAACTCCATCTGCCACTCCTCAGCCCAACTTTGCATCATATCTAAGTCCCTCTGCAGCCGACAACAGCCCTCCTCACTATCCACAACTCCACCAATCTTCGTATCATCTGCAAATTTACTGACCCACCCTTCGACTCCCTCATCTAAGTCATTAATAAAAATTACAAACAGCAGAGGACCCAGAACTGATCCCTGCGGAACTCCACTTGTAACTGGGCTCCAGGCTGAATATTTACCATCTACCACCACTCTCTGCCTTCGACCGGTTAGCCACTTTTCTATCCAATTGGCCAAATTTCCCTCTATCCCATGCCTCCTGACTTTCCACATAAGCCGACCATGGGGAACCTTATCAAATGCCTTACTAAAATCCATGTACACTACATCCACCGCTCTACCCTCATCCACATGCTTGGTCACCTCCTCAAAGAATTCAATAAGACTTGTAAGACAAGACCTACCCCTCACAAATCCGTGCTGGCTGTCCCTAATCAAGCAGTATCTTTCCAGATACTCATAAATCCTATCCCTCAGTACCCTTTCCATTACTTTGCCTACCACAGAAGTAAGACTAACAGGCCTGTAATTCCCGGGGTTATCCCTATTCCCTTTTTTGAACAGGGGCACAACATTCGCTACTCTCCAGTCCCCTGGTACCACCCCCATTGACAGTGAAGATGAAAAGATCATTGCAATTTCCTCTCTTGCTTCCCACATAATCCTAGGATATATCCCGTCAAGCCCGGGGGACTTGTCTATCCTCAAGTTGTTCAAAATGTCCAACACATATTCCTTCCTAACATATTCCTTCCTAGCTTACCAGTCCATTTCACACTCTCCTCTTCTACAATACGGTCCCTCTCGTTCGTAAATACTGAAGAGAAGTACTTGTTCAAGACCTCTCCTATCTCTTCCGACTCAAAACACAGTCTCCCACTACTGTCCTTGATCGGACCTACACTCGTTCTTGTCATTCTCATGTTTCTCACATACGCATAAAATGCCTTGGAGTTATCCTTGATCCTATCCGCCAACGATTTGTCATGCCCTCTCTTAGCTCTCCTAATCCCTTTCTTCAGGTCCCTTCTGGCTATCCTGTATCCCTCCACTGCTCTGTCCGAATTCTGTTTCCTCAACCTTATGTAAGCCTCCTCCTTCCTCTTTACCAGACATTCAACCTCTCTCGTCAACCAAGGCTCCCTCACACGACCATTTCTTTCCTGACTGATAGGTACATACATATCATGGACACGTAGTATCTGCTCTTTGAAAAAGTTCCACATTTCCACCACATCCTTCCCTGACAGCCTATGCTCCCAACGTATGCTCCTCAAATCCTGCCTTACAGCATCGTAATTTCCCTTCCCCCAATTATAAAATCTACCTTGTTGGGCGCACCTATCTCTCTCCATAACCAAGGTGAAAGTCAAGCCCGAAACGTCGATTCTCCTGTTCCCTGGATGCTACCTGACCTGCTGTGCTTTTCCAGCAACACATTTTCAGCTCTTAATATTATCTCACCACATCTCATCCGTTCTTCTGAAGTGTCATTGTAAGATTGTTCCCAGATCTCCCACTATGCTGTGGAGTAGTGAAGGACAATGATCTTTCAGCAAAGCTGTGTATTCCATCAGAGAGCTGAAACTGCTCTAACTTGAGTTGGAAACGTTACAGCAGGCTGTTAAAGTGTTGCTGCTGCTGTGCAGGATCTTCATGGGATCACATCTGGAGT